>NW_028237913.1:0-184313 GCF_034619465.1 Leptosomus discolor | reverse complement strand
TCTCTGGGCTGCTGGCGCTGGCAGCTCCAGACCCAGCTGCCTCTGCGGGCACGGGGCTTCGGGCGCGGACAGGAGCGCAGGCGGCTGCGGCAGGGAAGAGCTGCGGCCGGGGACACCAGGCCAACCCTGTACTCCTCAGGGCCCCATCGGCTCCAGCCCCTCAGCGAGGACCAGATGTGCTCCTGGGCCTGGCCAGGCCCTGCCGGGACGCGTTCCACCCCGTCGGGCCCCCTGCCACCAGCTATGCCGAGCGCTGCTGCCTCTGCCAGCCCCGGGGGCGCCGGGGCCAGAGGCTGTCGTCCCCAAGTGGGGTCACAGCATCTTTTGGGGGGGGTCGATGGCACGACGCCGAGCCATCCTGCAGCCGTCTTTTTGGCTTTGCACCGCAGGCATCTCCGTAAGCTGTCCGAGTTCCTCCCTCCCCTTCGTGTGCCCCTCAGTCCCCTCCATTTCCCATCCAGGCACCAGAATCAATCTGCGTGACAAGTGGCCTTCTCAGAACCACGGGCCTTCAAAGGGCCTTCTCTCACCTGCCTAGTCCTCTCAGAAGGACACGGGCGTTGCTCTGTGTGGACTCATTTGTCTTTCCTGGCACCTCTCCTGAGCTGCTTTGTCACTTGTTTTGGTTCGAGTCGCTTCAGTGTTACTTAAGGTGCTTGGTACAGTTCCTGATGCTTTGGGGCTCTTTTCCCCGACGGTTTTTCCTTGGTTTTGGTTTTTGGTTTGGGTTCGGTTTGGTTTCAACCCTTTCCTGGGGTTTTCTGTCCTTTGGGACTTATTTCTGTTGAGGAGGCAGATGGAGAAAAGTAGGAGTCTCAGTGTCTTACAACTGCTGGTGATCTACAATAGTCCCTTTGCAACCAGAGAGCTCTGAGAGGAGGATTCTTGCAGGCTGTCATTCGGCTTTGTCATTCGGTCCCGTCCAGAATGTAGCGCTGGTACAAGTTCTGCAACAGACAGGAACGGGTCTAGCCTTGTTACGCGGGCTTTCTTTTTCCTTGCAGGTCGGACTTGAGACTTGAAACGGCATTTTCCTTCGCTAAAAAAACACGCCCCGGACTCGCCGCAGACTCGGCAGCGTCGCGGATTTCGCCGGACCGCGCCGCTGGCAGAGCCGGCGGCCGACGGGGTCGCGGGCGCTCGGCACCGCGTCGGCCGGAGGCTCCCGTTGGCGCAGCAGCGACGGTCGGGGGCGGCGCAGCTGGACAGCCGGAGGTTTGGTGTCGCGGCGTATCTGCTGTGCGCGGTTCGCTTCCCCGGGATTTTGGGCTGCTCTGGAAAAACGGGTGGCGGAGCCGGAGAGAAGAGCGGGCGGTGGCTACAGGCCGAGTCGCCGCTCGGGGAGGTTGCGCTCCGCGGAGCTTCAAACTTTGGAGACGGAGTGCAAAACCGTCGAGCGTCCCAAGTGGACCGCGGCAGGCGTCCTCGCTCCGGTCGTTTTTCCTGGGGAATTCCAAAGTGGTCAGTTTCTATTAGTTTAATTTTTACCGCTCGTTTACGTCAAAACGTTAAAATAAAAATGTCCGTCACAGTAACCAGAATAGTCTTTGGGAGCAAATACTGCCCGTCGTCCGCTCTAGCTATTGCTTCCCACTTTGCAGACAGTACTTACTCCCCATTGATGTAATCAAAGGGCAAGCAGCAGAATATCAACAACAGAGCACTAACTGGAAGGAATACCTGTAGCGAAACAACTCTAACAGGAAAAGAAAAAAATCACGCGTCCTAGTTAATCCACTTCGTGGTAAAGTCACAAAATATCAGAGCGCGCCTAAAGAGAAGAAATATTACCTAGGGTTGAGTAATGACTAAATTTAGTGGCAGACGTTACTTAATGAACCAGGCAGTAATTATTCCCGGTCCCTATTGCAATTCAAAAAATGAATAGTTGAGAGACCCTCTTGAAGTGATAAAGACAGAAAACTAATTGGGAGTCGTGAACAGCTCCATTTAAACATAACCACTGCTAAACCAATTGAACTGGAAACTAATTGGGAGGCTCTAACGCTTAAACGAGCACACCGCTGTAAGCAAGCTGGGAGGCAACAGTGACTCCTGCTTAGAACCAAAAGAGTAATCGAAGCTTTAGATTTTTAGATAAAGAGAAATAAAAAAAGAATCGTTCAATAACGGCTACGTTTAAACGTAGGTACTAAAAGAATTCCCGGCCGGTGGTGAACTAACATAACGCTAAAAGATTTAGATTTAAAATAAAAGGAAAATTAGAAAACCAACAGGGAGTCACGACTGCCGAAACTTAAACATAGCCGTTGGGGGGGGGGGAGGAGGGGACGGGTACCAATTCCTTCCAAGTAGAGCTAAAAGAAAAAACCGACGCCCATTAAATCCGACGAACAAAAACCTTAGATTTCATTTTAGAAACAGATCGAACGCTAACTGGGCATCATGAGTGCCCGTTTAACAATACTAGCCATCTTAAACTGATGCATTAAAGATACCCCCGCAGCACCATCAGATGAAAATTTTCTCCTTGGGAAGCAGAAATAGAATACCAATTGGGAGCAGTTTAGGGTAACGGTCGTCGTGAACGGACCCCTCATTAGAGTCCTAATTCACAATCCGAAACCGTGATTTCCAACGGTAATGAACCTTTTCCTCTTGTGTCAGTCGGGTGCCTGCGCTTTGCTCCTGCTCCCTTCAGCAGCGGTACACGGAGCGCTCGCTGGCTGTGAGCCGTTCGTTCACCCGCTTTCTGTACCAGTCAACTCTTCAATCGGGCCATTTAAATAACAGACTATTCTCTCAAATTCCAGCTCAAACGCGTGGCACGAATTAACGGCGCCCGAGGACCATGCCATTTACTAGCGCCGCCCCGGAGCTGAGCCTGCTTATTGTGAGGCGCTTCTCGCAAGAGCCCCTCACGCACGCACGCACGCACGCACGCAGGTCCCGTCACCGGTGCTCCGCGCCGGCCTAACCGCGGACCGGCAGGGCCGGCGGAGAAACTGCCCGGAAGCCGCGGAGAGCGAGACGGATTCGAGAGCGAGACGGATTCAACAGCGATTCCTGCCGAAACACGCAAGGAACGCAGCTCTGCACGCCGGGGCGGCGGCCTGTCCCCTCCTGCCCGCGCGGCCCCATCCCCGCCGCGGGCAGCCTCAGCCTTCACAAGACGGCGGCGCCATACACTCGCCCCCCTTCCAAGCACCGGCCGCAGCTCCGGAGAGAAACGACGCGGATGCGGCCCCGAGACGGCGGCGCCGCCGGCACTCGTTTCGCGGGGGACTCACCGGCTCCTCCGGGGCTCCGGCAGGCTCCCGCCGCTTCCCCGCGGTCCTCCATGATGCCGGAAGTGCCCCTCAGTCCTCCGAACATGCGCTCTATGGGCCCGCAGTCCTCCAGGATGCCCAAGTGCCGGTTCGGTGCGGGGGGGCCTGGAGTAGATGAGCCCCGGGCTCTGCCCAGGGAGCTCCTTCTGGGCGAGGCGAGAGCTGTGGGACTGGGCAGGGTCCAGCGGCACCCACAGGAGAGAGCGCCCTGGGATGCAGCTTGGGTTTTGGGGTTTTTTTGGTTTGGTTTTTTTTTTTTTTTTTTTTTTTTTAACGTCGGCACTTTCCTACGGGGTGTTCAGGGGTGACAGGAGGGTTTTAAAACACACAGCCTTTTTTTTTAACTGCTAGTTTTGGTGCTGTTTTGTTCTAGGTGCACTGGATTTTCCCGGAATTCTGAACTTCCTGCAGGATGGCAACTTGTTTTTTGTGAGGCGTGTTGGTGACCGCATTTCCCTTCCTAGGACTTGAAGGTGAGACTATCGAGCAGCCGTGAGGATGCGCCCCACGTCTGCACCTGTCTATGCCCCCCCATACCCCTGTCTCTGCCTTCAGGTGGGGTTTTTCCCATGCCACCCCCAACTCGGTGGCCTTGCTAAGGGTGGGTGTGCCTGGCCCCAAATCCACCCGGCGCCTCCCCCCCCCCGCCGCGAGCGTGCCTTGCTGCCGTTCTTCGGCACTGGCCACTGTAGGCGTGCCCTGCTTGCCCCCCCCCCGACCCCCCCCCCCCGGGTGTGCCTTTTCTGCCCCGGCACCGCCCCCCCCCCGTGGGAGTGCCTTGCTGCTTTGCACCTCGCCCCAGCACCGCCCCCCCCATGGCCTCGCCGACAGTGGCCGTGCCCTGCCCGGCCCCCACCCCCTCCCCTTCCCGGGTTTGCCTTTGTTATTCTGCACCCCACCCCAGCACCGCCCCCCCCCCGGGCGTGACTTTTTTGCCCCATGCCCCACCCTCCCGTTGGCGTGCCTTGCTGCCCACCCCCCCCACCCCACCCCCCCCCCCCCCGGCACCGCCCCCCCTTGTGTCCCATCCCCACCACTTGCCCGGGGGCGGGGCCTGGGGTATATGAGCCTCGGCCTCTGCTCAGGGAGCTCATTCTGCTCTGGGGCTGCTGGCGCTGGCAGCTCCAGACCCAGCTGCCTCTGCGGGCACGGGGCTTCGGGCGCGGACAGGAGCGCAGGCGGCTGCGGCAGGGAAGAGCTGCGGCCGGGGACACCAGGCCACCCCTGTACTCCTCAGGGCCCCATCGGCTCCAGCCCCTCAGCGAGGACCAGATGTGCTCCTGGGCCTGGCCAGGCCCTGCCGGGACGCGTTCCACCCCGTCGGGCCCCCTGCCACCAGCTATGCCGAGCGCTGCTGCCTCTGCCCAGCCCCGGGGGCGCCGGGGCCAGAGGCTGTCGTCCCCAAGTGGGGTCACAGCATCTTTTGGGGGGGGTCGATGGCACCGACGCCGAGCCATCCTGCAGCCGTCTTTTTGGCTTTGCACCGCAGGCATCTCCGTAAGCTGTCCGAGTTCCTCCCTCCCCTTCGTGTGCCCCTCAGTCCCCTCCATTTCCCATCCAGGCACCAGAATCAATCTGCGTGACAAGTGGCCTTCTCAGAACCACGGGCCTTCAAAGGGCCTTCTCTCACCTGCCTAGTCCTCTCAGAAGGACACGGGCGTTGCTCTGTGTGGACTCATTTGTCTTTCCTGGCACCTCTCCTGAGCTGCTTTGTCACTTGTTTTGGTTCGAGTCGCTTCAGTGTTACTTAAGGTGCTTGGTACAGTTCCTGATGCTTTGGGGCTCTTTTCCCCGACGGTTTTTCCTTGGTTTTGGTTTTTGGTTTGGGTTCGGTTTGGTTTCAACCCTTTCCTGGGGTTTTCTGTCCTTTGGGACTTATTTCTGTTGAGGGAGGCAGATGGAGAAAAGTAGGAGTCTCAGTGTCTTACAACTGCTGGTGATCTACAATAGTCCCTTTGCAACCAGAGAGCTCTGAGAGGAGGATTCTTGCAGGCTGTCATTCGGCTTTGTCATTCGGTCCCGTCCAGAATGTAGCGCTGGTACAAGTTCTGCAACAGACAGGAACGGGTCTAGCCTTGTTACGCGGGCTTTCTTTTTCCTTGCAGGTCGGACTTGAGACTTGAAACGGCATTTTCCTTCGCTAAAAAAACACGCCCCGGACTCGCCGCAGACTCGGCAGCGTCGCGGATTTCGCCGGACCGCGCCGCTGGCAGAGCCGGCGGCCGACGGGGTCGCGGGCGCTCGGCACCGCGTCGGCCGGAGGCTCCCGTTGGCGCAGCAGCGACGGTCGGGGGCGGCGCAGCTGGACAGCCGGAGGTTTGGTGTCGCGGCGTATCTGCTGTGCGCGGGTTCGCTTCCCCGGGATTTTGGGCTGCTCTGGAAAAACGGGTGGCGGAGCCGGAGAGAAGAGCGGGCGGTGGCTACAGGCCGAGTCGCCGCTCGGGGAGGTTGCGCTCCGCGGAGCTTCAAACTTTGGAGACGGAGTGCAAAACCGTCGAGCGTCCCAAGTGGACCGCGGCAGGCGTCCTCGCTCCGGTCGTTTTTCCTGGGGAATTCCAAAGTGGTCAGTTTCTATTAGTTTAATTTTTACCGCTCGTTTACGTCAAAACGTTTAAAATAAAAATGTCCGTCACAGTAACCAGAATAGTCTTTGGGAGCAAATACTGCCCGTCGTCCGCTCTAGCTATTGCTTCCCACTTTGCAGACAGTACTTACTCCCCATTGATGTAATCAAAGGGCAAGCAGCAGAATATCAACAACAGAGCACTAACTGGAAGGAATACCTGTAGCGAAACAACTCTAACAGGAAAAGAAAAAAATCACGCGTCCTAGTTAATCCACTTCGTGGTAAAGTCACAAAATATCAGAGCGCGCCTAAAGAGAAGAAATATTACCTAGGGTTGAGTAATGACTAAATTTAGTGGCAGATGTTACTTAATGAACCAGGCAGTAATTATTCCCGGTCCCTATTGCAATTCAAAAAATGAATAGTTGAGAGACCCTCTTGAAGTGATAAAGACAGAAAACTAATTGGGAGTCGTGAACAGCTCCATTTAAACATAACCACTGCTAAACCAATTGAACTGGAAACTAATTGGGAGGCTCTAACGCTTAAACGAGCACACCGCTGTAAGCAAGCTGGGAGGCAACAGTGACTCCTGCTTAGAACCAAAAGAGTAATCGAAGCTTTAGATTTTTAGATAAAGAGAAATAAAAAAAGGAATCGTTCAATAACGGCTACGTTTAAACGTAGGTACTAAAAGAATTCCCGGCCGGTGGTGAACTAACATAACGCTAAAAGATTTAGATTTAAAATAAAAGGAAAATTAGAAAACCAACAGGGAGTCACGACTGCCGAAACTTAAACATAGCCGTTGGGGGGGGGGGAGGAGGGGACGGGTACCAATTCCTTCCAAGTAGAGCTAAAAGAAAAAACCGACGCCCATTAAATCCGACGAACAAAAACCTTAGATTTCATTTTAGAAACAGATCGAACGCTAACTGGGCATCATGAGTGCCCGTTTAACAATACTAGCCATCTTAAACTGATGCATTAAAGATACCCCCGCAGCACCATCAGATGAAAATTTTCTCCTTGGGAAGCAGAAATAGAATACCAATTGGGAGCAGTTTAGGGTAACGGTCGTCGTGAACGGACCCCTCATTAGAGTCCTAATTCACAATCCGAAACCGTGATTTCCAACGGTAATGAACCTTTTCCTCTTGTGTCAGTCGGGTGCCTGCGCTTTGCTCCTGCTCCCTTCAGCAGCGGTACACGGAGCGCTCGCTGGCTGTGAGCCGTTCGTTCACCCGCTTTCTGTACCAGTCAACTCTTCAATCGGGCCATTTAAATAACAGACTATTCTCTCAAATTCCAGCTCAAACGCGTGGCACGAATTAACGGCGCCCGAGGACCATGCCATTTACTAGCGCCGCCCCGGAGCTGAGCCTGCTTATTGTGAGGCGCTTCTCGCAAGAGCCCCTCACGCACGCACGCACGCACGCACGCACGCAGGTCCCGTCACCGGTGCTCCGCGCCGGCCTAACCGCGGACCGGCAGGGCCGGCGGAGAAACTGCCCGGAAGCCGCGGAGAGCGAGACGGATTCGAGAGCGAGACGGATTCAACAGCGATTCCTGCCGAAACACGCAAGGAACGCAGCTCTGCACGCCGGGGCGGCGGCCTGTCCCCTCCTGCCCGCGCGGCCCCATCCCCGCCGCGGGCAGCCTCAGCCTTCACAAGACGGCGGCGCCATACACTCGCCCCCCTTCCAAGCACCGGCCGCAGCTCCGGAGAGAAACGACGCGGATGCGGCCCCGAGACGGCGGCGCCGCCGGCACTCGTTTCGCGGGGGACTCACCGGCTCCTCCGGGGCTCCGGCAGGCTCCCGCCGCTTCCCCGCGGTCCTCCATGATGCCGGAAGTGCCCCTCAGTCCTCCGAACATGCGCTCTATGGGCCCGCAGTCCTCCAGGATGCCCAAGTGCCGGTTCGGTGCGGGGGGGCCTGGAGTAGATGAGCCCCGGGCTCTGCCCAGGGAGCTCCTTCTGGGCGAGGCGAGAGCTGTGGGACTGGGCAGGGTCCAGCGGCACCCACAGGAGAGAGCGCCCTGGGATGCAGCTTGGGTTTTGGGGTTTTTTTGGTTTGGTTTTTTTTTTTTTTTTTTTTTTTTTAACGTCGGCACTTTCCTACGGGGTGTTCAGGGGTGACAGGAGGGTTTTAAAACACACAGCCTTTTTTTTTAACTGCTAGTTTTGGTGCTGTTTTGTTCTAGGTGCACTGGATTTTCCCGGAATTCTGAACTTCCTGCAGGATGGCAACTTGTTTTTTGTGAGGCGTGTTGGTGACCGCATTTCCCTTCCTAGGACTTGAAGGTGAGACTATCGAGCAGCCGTGAGGATGCGCCCCACGTCTGCACCTGTCTATGCCCCCCCATACCCCTGTCTCTGCCTTCAGGTGGGGTTTTTCCCATGCCACCCCCAACTCGGTGGCCTTGCTAAGGGTGGGTGTGCCTGGCCCCAAATCCACCCGGCGCCTCCCCCCCCCCGCCGCGAGCGTGCCTTGCTGCCGTTCTTCGGCACTGGCCACTGTAGGCGTGCCCTGCTTGCCCCCCCCCCGACCCCCCCCCCCGGGTGTGCCTTTTCTGCCCCGGCACCGCCCCCCCCCCCGTGGGAGTGCCTTGCTGCTTTGCACCTCGCCCCAGCACCGCCCCCCCCATGGCCTCGCCGACAGTGGCCGTGCCCTGCCCGGCCCCCACCCCCTCCCCTTCCCGGGTTTGCCTTTGTTATTCTGCACCCCACCCCAGCACCGCCCCCCCCCCGGGCGTGACTTTTTTGCCCCATGCCCCACCCTCCCGTTGGCGTGCCTTGCTGCCCACCCCCCCCACCCCACCCCACCCCCCCCGGCACCGCCCCCCCTTGTGTCCCATCCCCACCACTTGCCCGGGGGCGGGGCCTGGGGTATATGAGCCTCGGCCTCTGCTCAGGGAGCTCATTCTGCTCTGGGGCTGCTGGCGCTGGCAGCTCCAGACCCAGCTGCCTCTGCGGGCACGGGGCTTCGGGCGCGGACAGGAGCGCAGGCGGCTGCGGCAGGGAAGAGCTGCGGCCGGGGACACCAGGCCACCCCTGTACTCCTCAGGGCCCCATCGGCTCCAGCCCCTCAGCGAGGACCAGATGTGCTCCTGGGCCTGGCCAGGCCCTGCCGGGACGCGTTCCACCCCGTCGGGCCCCCTGCCACCAGCTATGCCGAGCGCTGCTGCCTCTGCCCAGCCCCGGGGGCGCCGGGGCCAGAGGCTGTCGTCCCCAAGTGGGGTCACAGCATCTTTTGGGGGGGGTCGATGGCACCGACGCCGAGCCATCCTGCAGCCGTCTTTTTGGCTTTGCACCGCAGGCATCTCCGTAAGCTGTCCGAGTTCCTCCCTCCCCTTCGTGTGCCCCTCAGTCCCCTCCATTTCCCATCCAGGCACCAGAATCAATCTGCGTGACAAGTGGCCTTCTCAGAACCACGGGCCTTCAAAGGGCCTTCTCTCACCTGCCTAGTCCTCTCAGAAGGACACGGGCGTTGCTCTGTGTGGACTCATTTGTCTTTCCTGGCACCTCTCCTGAGCTGCTTTGTCACTTGTTTTGGTTCGAGTCGCTTCAGTGTTACTTAAGGTGCTTGGTACAGTTCCTGATGCTTTGGGGCTCTTTTCCCCGACGGTTTTTCCTTGGTTTTGGTTTTTGCTTTGGGTTCGGTTTGGTTTCAACCCTTTCCTGGGGTTTTCTGTCCTTTGGGACTTATTTCTGTTGAGGAAGGCAGATGGAGAAAAGTAGGAGTCTCAGTGTCTTACAACTGCTGGTGATCTACAATAGTCCCTTTGCAACCAGAGAGCTCTGAGAGGAGGATTCTTGCAGGCTGTCATTCGGCTTTGTCATTCGGTCCCGTCCAGAATGTAGCGCTGGTACAAGTTCTGCAACAGACAGGAACGGGTCTAGCCTTGTTACGCGGGCTTTCTTTTTCCTTGCAGGTCGGACTTGAGACTTGAAACGGCATTTTCCTTCGCTAAAAAAACACGCCCCGGACTCGCCGCAGACTCGGCAGCGTCGCGGATTTCGCCGGACCGCGCCGCTGGCAGAGCCGGCGGCCGACGGGGTCGCGGGCGCTCGGCACCGCGTCGGCCGGAGGCTCCCGTTGGCGCAGCAGCGACGGTCGGGGGCGGCGCAGCTGGACAGCCGGAGGTTTGGTGTCGCGGCGTATCTGCTGTGCGCGGGTTCGCTTCCCCGGGATTTTGGGCTGCTCTGGAAAAACGGGTGGCGGAGCCGGAGAGAAGAGCGGGCGGTGGCTACAGGCCGAGTCGCCGCTCGGGGAGGTTGCGCTCCGCGGAGCTTCAAACTTTGGAGACGGAGTGCAAAACCGTCGAGCGTCCCAAGTGGACCGCGGCAGGCGTCCTCGCTCCGGTCGTTTTTCCTGGGGAATTCCAAAGTGGTCAGTTTCTATTAGTTTAATTTTTACCGCTCGTTTACGTCAAAACGTTTAAAATAAAAATGTCCGTCACAGTAACCAGAATAGTCTTTGGGAGCAAATACTGCCCGTCGTCCGCTCTAGCTATTGCTTCCCACTTTGCAGACAGTACTTACTCCCCATTGATGTAATCAAAGGGCAAGCAGCAGAATATCAACAACAGAGCACTAACTGGAAGGAATACCTGTAGCGAAACAACTCTAACAGGAAAAGAAAAAAATCACGCGTCCTAGTTAATCCACTTCGTGGTAAAGTCACAAAATATCAGAGCGCGCCTAAAGAGAAGAAATATTACCTAGGGTTGAGTAATGACTAAATTTAGTGGCAGACGTTACTTAATGAACCAGGCAGTAATTATTCCCGGTCCCTATTGCAATTCAAAAAATGAATAGTTGAGAGACCCTCTTGAAGTGATAAAGACAGAAAACTAATTGGGAGTCGTGAACAGCTCCATTTAAACATAACCACTGCTAAACCAATTGAACTGGAAACTAATTGGGAGGCTCTAACGCTTAAACGAGCACACCGCTGTAAGCAAGCTGGGAGGCAACAGTGACTCCTGCTTAGAACCAAAAGAGTAATCGAAGCTTTAGATTTTTAGATAAAGAGAAATAAAAAAAGGAATCGTTCAATAACGGCTACGTTTAAACGTAGGTACTAAAAGAATTCCCGGCCGGTGGTGAACTAACATAACGCTAAAAGATTTAGATTTAAAATAAAAGGAAAATTAGAAAACCAACAGGGAGTCACGACTGCCGAAACTTAAACATAGCCGTTGGGGGGGGGGGAGGAGGGGACGGGTACCAATTCCTTCCAAGTAGAGCTAAAAGAAAAAACCGACGCCCATTAAATCCGACGAACAAAAACCTTAGATTTCATTTTAGAAACAGATCGAACGCTAACTGGGCATCATGAGTGCCCGTTTAACAATACTAGCCATCTTAAACTGATGCATTAAAGATACCCCCGCAGCACCATCAGATGAAAATTTTCTCCTTGGGAAGCAGAAATAGAATACCAATTGGGAGCAGTTTAGGGTAACGGTCGTCGTGAACGGACCCCTCATTAGAGTCCTAATTCACAATCCGAAACCGTGATTTCCAACGGTAATGAACCTTTTCCTCTTGTGTCAGTCGGGTGCCTGCGCTTTGCTCCTGCTCCCTTCAGCAGCGGTACACGGAGCGCTCGCTGGCTGTGAGCCGTTCGTTCACCCGCTTTCTGTACCAGTCAACTCTTCAATCGGGCCATTTAAATAACAGACTATTCTCTCAAATTCCAGCTCAAACGCGTGGCACGAATTAACGGCGCCCGAGGACCATGCCATTTACTAGCGCCGCCCCGGAGCTGAGCCTGCTTATTGTGAGGCGCTTCTCGCAAGAGCCCCTCACGCACGCACGCACGCACGCACGCAGGTCCCGTCACCGGTGCTCCGCGCCGGCCTAACCGCGGACCGGCAGGGCCGGCGGAGAAACTGCCCGGAAGCCGCGGAGAGCGAGACGGATTCGAGAGCGAGACGGATTCAACAGCGATTCCTGCCGAAACACGCAAGGAACGCAGCTCTGCACGCCGGGGCGGCGGCCTGTCCCCTCCTGCCCGCGCGGCCCCATCCCCGCCGCGGGCAGCCTCAGCCTTCACAAGACGGCGGCGCCATACACTCGCCCCCCTTCCAAGCACCGGCCGCAGCTCCGGAGAGAAACGACGCGGATGCGGCCCCGAGACGGCGGCGCCGCCGGCACTCGTTTCGCGGGGGACTCACCGGCTCCTCCGGGGCTCCGGCAGGCTCCCGCCGCTTCCCCGCGGTCCTCCATGATGCCGGAAGTGCCCCTCAGTCCTCCGAACATGCGCTCTATGGGCCCGCAGTCCTCCAGGATGCCCAAGTGCCGGTTCGGTGCGGGGGGGCCTGGAGTAGATGAGCCCCGGGCTCTGCCCAGGGAGCTCCTTCTGGGCGAGGCGAGAGCTGTGGGACTGGGCAGGGTCCAGCGGCACCCACAGGAGAGAGCGCCCTGGGATGCAGCTTGGGTTTTGGGGTTTTTTTGGTTTGGTTTTTTTTTTTTTTTTTTTTTTTTAACGTCGGCACTTTCCTACGGGGTGTTCAGGGGTGACAGGAGGGTTTTAAAACACACAGCCTTTTTTTTTAACTGCTAGTTTTGGTGCTGTTTTGTTCTAGGTGCACTGGATTTTCCCGGAATTCTGAACTTCCTGCAGGATGGCAACTTGTTTTTTGTGAGGCGTGTTGGTGACCGCATTTCCCTTCCTAGGACTTGAAGGTGAGACTATCGAGCAGCCGTGAGGATGCGCCCCACGTCTGCACCTGTCTATGCCCCCCCATACCCCTGTCTCTGCCTTCAGGTGGGGTTTTTCCCATGCCACCCCCAACTCGGTGGCCTTGCTAAGGGTGGGTGTGCCTGGCCCCAAATCCACCCGGCGCCTCCCCCCCCCGCCGCGAGCGTGCCTTGCTGCCGTTCTTCGGCACTGGCCACTGTAGGCGTGCCCTGCTTGCCCCCCCCCCCGACCCCCCCCGACCCCCCCCCCCCGGGTGTGCCTTTTCTGCCCCGGCACCGCCCCCCCCCCGTGGGAGTGCCTTGCTGCTTTGCACCTCGCCCCAGCACCGCCCCCCCCATGGCCTCGCCGACAGTGGCCGTGCCCTGCCCGGCCCCCACCCCCTCCCCTTCCCGGGTTTGCCTTTGTTATTCTGCACCCCACCCCAGCACCGCCCCCCCCGGGCGTGACTTTTTTGCCCCATGCCCCACCCTCCCGTTGGCGTGCCTTGCTGCCCACCGCCCCCACCCCACCCCCCCCCCCCGGCACCGCCCCCCCTTGTGTCCCATCCCCACCACTTGCCCGGGGGCGGGGCCTGGGGTATATGAGCCTCGGCCTCTGCTCAGGGAGCTCATTCTGCTCTGGGGCTGCTGGCGCTGGCAGCTCCAGACCCAGCTGCCTCTGCGGGCACGGGGCTTCGGGCGCGGACAGGAGCGCAGGCGGCTGCGGCAGGGAAGAGCTGCGGCCGGGGACACCAGGCCACCCCTGTACTCCTCAGGGCCCCATCGGCTCCAGCCCCTCAGCGAGGACCAGATGTGCTCCTGGGCCTGGCCAGGCCCTGCCGGGACGCGTTCCACCCCGTCGGGCCCCCTGCCACCAGCTATGCCGAGCGCTGCTGCCTCTGCCCAGCCCCGGGGGCGCCGGGGCCAGAGGCTGTCGTCCCCAAGTGGGGTCACAGCATCTTTTGGGGGGGGTCGATGGCACCGACGCCGAGCCATCCTGCAGCCGTCTTTTTGGCTTTGCACCGCAGGCATCTCCGTAAGCTGTCCGAGTTCCTCCCTCCCCTTCGTGTGCCCCTCAGTCCCCTCCATTTCCCATCCAGGCACCAGAATCAATCTGCGTGACAAGTGGCCTTCTCAGAACCACGGGCCTTCAAAGGGCCTTCTCTCACCTGCCTAGTCCTCTCAGAAGGACACGGGCGTTGCTCTGTGTGGACTCATTTGTCTTTCCTGGCACCTCTCCTGAGCTGCTTTGTCACTTGTTTTGGTTCGAGTCGCTTCAGTGTTACTTAAGGTGCTTGGTACAGTTCCTGATGCTTTGGGGCTCTTTTCCCCGACGGTTTTTCCTTGGTTTTGGTTTTTGCTTTGGGTTCGGTTTGGTTTCAACCCTTTCCTGGGGTTTTCTGTCCTTTGGGACTTATTTCTGTTGAGGGAGGCAGATGGAGAAAAGTAGGAGTCTCAGTGTCTTACAACTGCTGGTGATCTACAATAGTCCCTTTGCAACCAGAGAGCTCTGAGAGGAGGATTCTTGCAGGCTGTCATTCGGCTTTGTCATTCGGTCCCGTCCAGAATGTAGCGCTGGTACAAGTTCTGCAACAGACAGGAACGGGTCTAGCCTTGTTACGCGGGCTTTCTTTTTCCTTGCAGGTCGGACTTGAGACTTGAAACGGCATTTTCCTTCGCTAAAAAAACACGCCCCGGACTCGCCGCAGACTCGGCAGCGTCGCGGATTTCGCCGGACCGCGCCGCTGGCAGAGCCGGCGGCCGACGGGGTCGCGGGCGCTCGGCACCGCGTCGGCCGGAGGCTCCCGTTGGCGCAGCAGCGACGGTCGGGGGCGGCGCAGCTGGACAGCCGGAGGTTTGGTGTCGCGGCGTATCTGCTGTGCGCGGGTTCGCTTCCCCGGGATTTTGGGCTGCTCTGGAAAAACGGGTGGCGGAGCCGGAGAGAAGAGCGGGCGGTGGCTACAGGCCGAGTCGCCGCTCGGGGAGGTTGCGCTCCGCGGAGCTTCAAACTTTGGAGACGGAGTGCAAAACCGTCGAGCGTCCCAAGTGGACCGCGGCAGGCGTCCTCGCTCCGGTCGTTTTTCCTGGGGAATTCCAAAGTGGTCAGTTTCTATTAGTTTAATTTTTACCGCTCGTTTACGTCAAAACGTTTAAAATAAAAATGTCCGTCACAGTAACCAGAATAGTCTTTGGGAGCAAATACTGCCCGTCGTCCGCTCTAGCTATTGCTTCCCACTTTGCAGACAGTACTTACTCCCCATTGATGCAATCAAAGGGCAAGCAGCAGAATATCAACAACAGAGCACTAACTGGAAGGAATACCTGTAGCGAAACAACTCTAACAGGAAAAGAAAAAAATCACGCGTCCTAGTTAATCCACTTCGTGGTAAAGTCACAAAATATCAGAGCGCGCCTAAAGAGAAGAAATATTACCTAGGGTTGAGTAATGACTAAATTTAGTGGCAGACGTTACTTAATGAACCAGGCAGTAATTATTCCCGGTCCCTATTGCAATTCAAAAAATGAATAGTTGAGAGACCCTCTTGAAGTGATAAAGACAGAAAACTAATTGGGAGTCGTGAACAGCTCCATTTAAACATAACCACTGCTAAACCAATTGAACTGGAAACTAATTGGGAGGCTCTAACGCTTAAACGAGCACACCGCTGTAAGCAAGCTGGGAGGCAACAGTGACTCCTGCTTAGAACCAAAAGAGTAATCGAAGCTTTAGATTTTTAGATAAAGAGAAATAAAAAAAGGAATCGTTCAATAACGGCTACGTTTAAACGTAGGTACTAAAAGAATTCCCGGCCGGTGGTGAACTAACATAACGCTAAAAGATTTAGATTTAAAATAAAAGGAAAATTAGAAAACCAACAGGGAGTCACGACTGCCGAAACTTAAACATAGCCGTTGGGGGGGGGGAGGAGGGGACGGGTACCAATTCCTTCCAAGTAGAGCTAAAAGAAAAAACCGACGCCCATTAAATCCGACGAACAAAAACCTTAGATTTCATTTTAGAAACAGATCGAACGCTAACTGGGCATCATGAGTGCCCGTTTAACAATACTAGCCATCTTAAACTGATGCATTAAAGATACCCCCGCAGCACCATCAGATGAAAATTTTCTCCTTGGGAAGCAGAAATAGAATACCAATTGGGAGCAGTTTAGGGTAACGGTCGTCGTGAACGGACCCCTCATTAGAGTCCTAATTCACAATCCGAAACCGTGATTTCCAACGGTAATGAACCTTTTCCTCTTGTGTCAGTCGGGTGCCTGCGCTTTGCTCCTGCTCCCTTCAGCAGCGGTACACGGAGCGCTCGCTGGCTGTGAGCCGTTCGTTCACCCGCTTTCTGTACCAGTCAACTCTTCAATCGGGCCATTTAAATAACAGACTATTCTCTCAAATTCCAGCTCAAACGCGTGGCACGAATTAACGGCGCCCGAGGACCATGCCATTTACTAGCGCCGCCCCGGAGCTGAGCCTGCTTATTGTGAGGCGCTTCTCGCAAGAGCCCCTCACGCACGCACGCACGCACGCACGCACGCACGCAGGTCCCGTCACCGGTGCTCCGCGCCGGCCTAACCGCGGACCGGCAGGGCCGGCGGAGAAACTGCCCGGAAGCCGCGGAGAGCGAGACGGATTCGAGAGCGAGACGGATTCAACAGCGATTCCTGCCGAAACACGCAAGGAACGCAGCTCTGCACGCCGGGGCGGCGGCCTGTCCCCTCCTGCCCGCGCGGCCCCATCCCCGCCGCGGGCAGCCTCAGCCTTCACAAGACGGCGGCGCCATACACTCGCCCCCCTCCAAGCACCGGCCGCAGCTCCGGAGAGAAACGACGCGGATGCGGCCCCGAGACGGCGGCGCCGCCGGCACTCGTTTCGCGGGGGACTCACCGGCTCCTCCGGGGCTCCGGCAGGCTCCCGCCGCTTCCCCGCGGTCCTCCATGATGCCGGAAGTGCCCCTCAGTCCTCCGAACATGCGCTCTATGGGCCCGCAGTCCTCCAGGATGCCCAAGTGCCGGTTCGGTGCGGGGGGGCCTGGAGTAGATGAGCCCCGGGCTCTGCCCAGGGAGCTCCTTCTGGGCGAGGCGAGAGCTGTGGGACTGGGCAGGGTCCAGCGGCACCCACAGGAGAGAGCGCCCTGGGATGCAGCTTGGGTTTTGGGGTTTTTTTGGTTTGTTTTTTTTTGGGGTTGTTTTTTTTTTTTTTTTTTTTTTTTTTTTTTTTTAACGTCGGCAGTTTCCTACGGGGTGTTCAGGGGTGACAGGAGGGTTTTAAAACACACAGCCTTTTTTTTTAACTGATAGTTTTGGTGCTGTTTTGTTCTAGGTGCACTGGATTTTCCCGGAATTCTGAACTTCCTGCAGGATGGCAACTTGTTTTTTGTGAGGCGTGTTGGTGACCGCATTTCCCTTCCTAGGACTTGAAGGTGAGACTATCGAGCAGCCGTGAGGATGCGCCCCACGTCTGCACCTGTCTATGCCCCCCCATACCCCTGTCTCTGCCTTCAGGTGGGGTTTTTCCCATGCCACCCCCAACTCGGTGGCCTTGCTAAGGGTGGGTGTGCCTGGCCCCAAATCCACCCGGCGCCTCCCCCCCCCGCCGCGAGCGTGCCTTGCTGCCGTTCTTCGGCACTGGCCACTGTAGGCGTGCCCTGCTTGCCCCCCCCCGACCCCCCCCCCGGGTGTGCCTTTTCTGCCCCGGCACCGCCCCCCCCGTGGGCGTGCCCTGCTTCCCCGCGCCCCGCCCCGCCCCCCCCCCGTGGGAGTGCCTTGCTGCTTTGCACCTCGCCCCAGCACCGCCCCCCCCATGGCCTCGCCGACAGTGGCCGTGCCCTGCCCGGCCCCCACCCCCTCCCCTTCCCGGGTTTGCCTTTGTTATTCTGCACCCCACCCCAGCACCGCCCCCCCCGGGCGTGACTTTTTTGCCCCATGCCCCACCCTCCCGTTGGCGTGCCTTGCTGCCCACCCCCCCCACCCCCCCTCCACCCCCCGGAACCGCCCCCCCTTGTGTCCCATCCCCACCACTTGCCCGGGGGCGGGGCCTGGGGTATATGAGCCTCGGCCTCTGCTCAGGGAGCTCATTCTGCTCTGGGGCTGCTGGCGCTGGCAGCTCCAGACCCAGCTGCCTCTGCGGGCACGGGGCTTCGGGCGCGGACAGGAGCGCAGGCGGCTGCGGCAGGGAAGAGCTGCGGCCGGGGACACCAGGCCACCCCTGTACTCCTCAGGGCCCCATCGGCTCCAGCCCCTCAGCGAGGACCAGATGTGCTCCTGGGCCTGGCCAGGCCCTGCCGGGACGCGTTCCACCCCGTCGGGCCCCCTGCCACCAGCTATGCCGAGCGCTGCTGCCTCTGCCCAGCCCCGGGGGCGCCGGGGCCAGAGGCTGTCGTCCCCAAGTGGGGTCACAGCATCTTTTGGGGGGGGTCGATGGCACCGACGCCGAGCCATCCTGCAGCCGTCTTTTTGGCTTTGCACCGCAGGCATCTCCGTAAGCTGTCCGAGTTCCTCCCTCCCCTTCGTGTGCCCCTCAGTCCCCTCCATTTCCCATCCAGGCACCAGAATCAATCTGCGTGACAAGTGGCCTTCTCAGAACCACGGGCCTTCAAAGGGCCTTCTCTCACCTGCCTAGTCCTCTCAGAAGGACACGGGCGTTGCTCTGTGTGGACTCATTTGTCTTTCCTGGCACCTCTCCTGAGCTGCTTTGTCACTTGTTTTGGTTCGAGTCGCTTCAGTGTTACTTAAGGTGCTTGGTACAGTTCCTGATGCTTTGGGGCTCTTTTCCCCGACGGTTTTTCCTTGGTTTTGGTTTTTGGTTTGGGTTCGGTTTGGTTTCAACCCTTTCCTGGGGTTTTCTGTCCTTTGGGACTTATTTCTGTTGAGGGAGGCAGATGGAGAAAAGTAGGAGTCTCAGTGTCTTACAACTGCTGGTGATCTACAATAGTCCCTTTGCAACCAGAGAGCTCTGAGAGGAGGATTCTTGCAGGCTGTCATTCGGCTTTGTCATTCGGTCCCGTCCAGAATGTAGCGCTGGTACAAGTTCTGCAACAGACAGGAACGGGTCTAGCCTTGTTACGCGGGCTTTCTTTTTCCTTGCAGGTCGGACTTGAGACTTGAAACGGCATTTTCCTTCGCTAAAAAAACACGCCCCGGACTCGCCGCAGACTCGGCAGCGTCGCGGATTTCGCCGGACCGCGCCGCTGGCAGAGCCGGCGGCCGACGGGGTCGCGGGCGCTCGGCACCGCGTCGGCCGGAGGCTCCCGTTGGCGCAGCAGCGACGGTCGGGGGCGGCGCAGCTGGACAGCCGGAGGTTTGGTGTCGCGGCGTATCTGCTGTGCGCGGGTTCGCTTCCCCGGGATTTTGGGCTGCTCTGGAAAAACGGGTGGCGGAGCCGGAGAGAAGAGCGGGCGGTGGCTACAGGCCGAGTCGCCGCTCGGGGAGGTTGCGCTCCGCGGAGCTTCAAACTTTGGAGACGGAGTGCAAAACCGTCGAGCGTCCCAAGTGGACCGCGGCAGGCGTCCTCGCTCCGGTCGTTTTTCCTGGGGAATTCCAAAGTGGTCAGTTTCTATTAGTTTAATTTTTACCGCTCGTTTACGTCAAAACGTTTAAAATAAAAATGTCCGTCACAGTAACCAGAATAGTCTTTGGGAGCAAATACTGCCCGTCGTCCGCTCTAGCTATTGCTTCCCACTTTGCAGACAGTACTTACTCCCCATTGATGTAATCAAAGGGCAAGCAGCAGAATATCAACAACAGAGCACTAACTGGAAGGAATACCTGTAGCGAAACAACTCTAACAGGAAAAGAAAAAAATCACGCGTCCTAGTTAATCCACTTCGTGGTAAAGTCACAAAATATCAGAGCGCGCCTAAAGAGAAGAAATATTACCTAGGGTTGAGTAATGACTAAATTTAGTGGCAGACGTTACTTAATGAACCAGGCAGTAATTATTCCCGGTCCCTATTGCAATTCAAAAAATGAATAGTTGAGAGACCCTCTTGAAGTGATAAAGACAGAAAACTAATTGGGAGTCGTGAACAGCTCCATTTAAACATAACCACTGCTAAACCAATTGAACTGGAAACTAATTGGGAGGCTCTAACGCTTAAACGAGCACACCGCTGTAAGCAAGCTGGGAGGCAACAGTGACTCCTGCTTAGAACCAAAAGAGTAATCGAAGCTTTAGATTTTTAGATAAAGAGAAATAAAAAAAGGAATCGTTCAATAACGGCTACGTTTAAACGTAGGTACTAAAAGAATTCCCGGCCGGTGGTGAACTAACATAACGCTAAAAGATTTAGATTTAAAATAAAAGGAAAATTAGAAAACCAACAGGGAGTCACGACTGCCGAAACTTAAACATAGCCGTTGGGGGGGGGGGAGGAGGGGACGGGTACCAATTCCTTCCAAGTAGAGCTAAAAGAAAAAACCGACGCCCATTAAATCCGACGAACAAAAACCTTAGATTTCATTTTAGAAACAGATCGAACGCTAACTGGGCATCATGAGTGCCCGTTTAACAATACTAGCCATCTTAAACTGATGCATTAAAGATACCCCCGCAGCACCATCAGATGAAAATTTTCTCCTTGGGAAGCAGAAATAGAATACCAATTGGGAGCAGTTTAGGGTAACGGTCGTCGTGAACGGACCCCTCATTAGAGTCCTAATTCACAATCCGAAACCGTGATTTCCAACGGTAATGAACCTTTTCCTCTTGTGTCAGTCGGGTGCCTGCGCTTTGCTCCTGCTCCCTTCAGCAGCGGTACACGGAGCGCTCGCTGGCTGTGAGCCGTTCGTTCACCCGCTTTCTGTACCAGTCAACTCTTCAATCGGGCCATTTAAATAACAGACTATTCTCTCAAATTCCAGCTCAAACGCGTGGCACGAATTAACGGCGCCCGAGGACCATGCCATTTACTAGCGCCGCCCCGGAGCTGAGCCTGCTTATTGTGAGGCGCTTCTCGCAAGAGCCCCTCACGCACGCACGCACGCACGCACGCACGCACGCAGGTCCCGTCACCGGTGCTCCGCGCCGGCCTAACCGCGGACCGGCAGGGCCGGCGGAGAAACTGCCCGGAAGCCGCGGAGAGCGAGACGGATTCGAGAGCGAGACGGATTCAACAGCGATTCCTGCCGAAACACGCAAGGAACGCAGCTCTGCACGCCGGGGCGGCGGCCTGTCCCCTCCTGCCCGCGCGGCCCCATCCCCGCCGCGGGCAGCCTCAGCCTTCACAAGACGGCGGCGCCATACACTCGCCCCCCTCCAAGCACCGGCCGCAGCTCCGGAGAGAAACGACGCGGATGCGGCCCCGAGACGGCGGCGCCGCCGGCACTCGTTTCGCGGGGGACTCACCGGCTCCTCCGGGGCTCCGGCAGGCTCCCGCCGCTTCCCCGCGGTCCTCCATGATGCCGGAAGTGCCCCTCAGTCCTCCGAACTTGCGCTCTATGGGCCCGCAGTCCTCCAGGATGCCCAAGTGCCGGTTCGGTGCGGGGGGGCCTGGAGTAGATGAGCCCCGGGCTCTGCCCAGGGAGCTCCTTCTGGGCGAGGCGAGAGCTGTGGGACTGGGCAGGGTCCAGCGGCACCCACAGGAGAGAGCGCCCTGGGATGCAGCTTGGGTTTTGGGGTTTTTTTGGTTTGGTTTTTTTTGTTTTTTTTTTGTTTTTTTTTGTTTTTTTTTTTTTTTTTAACGTCGGCAGTTTCCTACGGGGTGTTCAGGGGTGACAGGAGGGTTTTAAAACACACAGCCTTTTTTTTTAACTGATAGTTTTGGTGCTGTTTTGTTCTAGGTGCACTGGATTTTCCCGGAATTCTGAACTTCCTGCAGGATGGCAACTTGTTTTTTGTGAGGCGTGTTGGTGACCGCATTTCCCTTCCTAGGACTTGAAGGTGAGACTATCGAGCAGCCGTGAGGATGCGCCCCACGTCTGCACCTGTCTATGCCCCCCCATACCCCTGTCTCTGCCTTCAGGTGGGGTTTTTCCCATGCCACCCCCAACTCGGTGGCCTTGCTAAGGGTGGGTGTGCCTGGCCCCAAATCCACCCGGCGCCTCCCCCCCCCGCCGCGAGCGTGCCTTGCTGCCGTTCTTCGGCACTGGCCACTGTAGGCGTGCCCTGCTTGCCCCCCCCCGACCCCCCCCCCGGGTGTGCCTTTTCTGCCCCGGCACCGCCCCCCCCGTGGGCGTGCCCTGCTTCCCCGCGCCCCGCCCCGCCCCCCCCCCGTGGGAGTGCCTTGCTGCTTTGCACCTCGCCCCAGCACCGCCCCCCCCATGGCCTCGCCGACAGTGGCCGTGCCCTGCCCGGCCCCCACCCCCTCCCCTTCCCGGGTTTGCCTTTGTTATTCTGCACCCCACCCCAGCACCGCCCCCCCCGGGCGTGACTTTTTTGCCCCATGCCCCACCCTCCCGTTGGCGTGCCTTGCTGCCCACCCCCCCCACCCCCCCTCCACCCCCCGGAACCGCCCCCCCTTGTGTCCCATCCCCACCACTTGCCCGGGGGCGGGGCCTGGGGTATATGAGCCTCGGCCTCTGCTCAGGGAGCTCATTCTGCTCTGGGGCTGCTGGCGCTGGCAGCTCCAGACCCAGCTGCCTCTGCGGGCACGGGGCTTCGGGCGCGGACAGGAGCGCAGGCGGCTGCGGCAGGGAAGAGCTGCGGCCGGGGACACCAGGCCACCCCTGTACTCCTCAGGGCCCCATCGGCTCCAGCCCCTCAGCGAGGACCAGATGTGCTCCTGGGCCTGGCCAGGCCCTGCCGGGACGCGTTCCACCCCGTCGGGCCCCCTGCCACCAGCTATGCCGAGCGCTGCTGCCTCTGCCCAGCCCCGGGGGCGCCGGGGCCAGAGGCTGTCGTCCCCAAGTGGGGTCACAGCATCTTTTGGGGGGGGTCGATGGCACCGACGCCGAGCCATCCTGCAGCCGTCTTTTTGGCTTTGCACCGCAGGCATCTCCGTAAGCTGTCCGAGTTCCTCCCTCCCCTTCGTGTGCCCCTCAGTCCCCTCCATTTCCCATCCAGGCACCAGAATCAATCTGCGTGACAAGTGGCCTTCTCAGAACCACGGGCCTTCAAAGGGCCTTCTCTCACCTGCCTAGTCCTCTCAGAAGGACACGGGCGTTGCTCTGTGTGGACTCATTTGTCTTTCCTGGCACCTCTCCTGAGCTGCTTTGTCACTTGTTTTGGTTCGAGTCGCTTCAGTGTTACTTAAGGTGCTTGGTACAGTTCCTGATGCTTTGGGGCTCTTTTCCCCGACGGTTTTTCCTTGGTTTTGGTTTTTGGTTTGGGTTCGGTTTGGTTTCAACCCTTTCCTGGGGTTTTCTGTCCTTTGGGACTTATTTCTGTTGAGGGAGGCAGATGGAGAAAAGTAGGAGTCTCAGTGTCTTACAACTGCTGGTGATCTACAATAGTCCCTTTGCAACCAGAGAGCTCTGAGAGGAGGATTCTTGCAGGCTGTCATTCGGCTTTGTCATTCGGTCCCGTCCAGAATGTAGCGCTGGTACAAGTTCTGCAACAGACAGGAACGGGTCTAGCCTTGTTACGCGGGCTTTCTTTTTCCTTGCAGGTCGGACTTGAGACTTGAAACGGCATTTTCCTTCGCTAAAAAAACACGCCCCGGACTCGCCGCAGACTCGGCAGCGTCGCGGATTTCGCCGGACCGCGCCGCTGGCAGAGCCGGCGGCCGACGGGGTCGCGGGCGCTCGGCACCGCGTCGGCCGGAGGCTCCCGTTGGCGCAGCAGCGACGGTCGGGGGCGGCGCAGCTGGACAGCCGGAGGTTTGGTGTCGCGGCGTATCTGCTGTGCGCGGGTTCGCTTCCCCGGGATTTTGGGCTGCTCTGGAAAAACGGGTGGCGGAGCCGGAGAGAAGAGCGGGCGGTGGCTACAGGCCGAGTCGCCGCTCGGGGAGGTTGCGCTCCGCGGAGCTTCAAACTTTGGAGACGGAGTGCAAAACCGTCGAGCGTCCCAAGTGGACCGCGGCAGGCGTCCTCGCTCCGGTCGTTTTTCCTGGGGAATTCCAAAGTGGTCAGTTTCTATTAGTTTAATTTTTACCGCTCGTTTACGTCAAAACGTTTAAAATAAAAATGTCCGTCACAGTAACCAGAATAGTCTTTGGGAGCAAATACTGCCCGTCGTCCGCTCTAGCTATTGCTTCCCACTTTGCAGACAGTACTTACTCCCCATTGATGTAATCAAAGGGCAAGCAGCAGAATATCAACAACAGAGCACTAACTGGAAGGAATACCTGTAGCGAAACAACTCTAACAGGAAAAGAAAAAAATCACGCGTCCTAGTTAATCCACTTCGTGGTAAAGTCACAAAATATCAGAGCGCGCCTAAAGAGAAGAAATATTACCTAGGGTTGAGTAATGACTAAATTTAGTGGCAGACGTTACTTAATGAACCAGGCAGTAATTATTCCCGGTCCCTATTGCAATTCAAAAAATGAATAGTTGAGAGACCCTCTTGAAGTGATAAAGACAGAAAACTAATTGGGAGTCGTGAACAGCTCCATTTAAACATAACCACTGCTAAACCAATTGAACTGGAAACTAATTGGGAGGCTCTAACGCTTAAACGAGCACACCGCTGTAAGCAAGCTGGGAGGCAACAGTGACTCCTGCTTAGAACCAAAAGAGTAATCGAAGCTTTAGATTTTTAGATAAAGAGAAATAAAAAAAGGAATCGTTCAATAACGGCTACGTTTAAACGTAGGTACTAAAAGAATTCCCGGCCGGTGGTGAACTAACATAACGCTAAAAGATTTAGATTTAAAATAAAAGGAAAATTAGAAAACCAACAGGGAGTCACGACTGCCGAAACTTAAACATAGCCGTTGGGGGGGGGGGAGGAGGGGACGGGTACCAATTCCTTCCAAGTAGAGCTAAAAGAAAAAACCGACGCCCATTAAATCCGACGAACAAAAACCTTAGATTTCATTTTAGAAACAGATCGAACGCTAACTGGGCATCATGAGTGCCCGTTTAACAATACTAGCCATCTTAAACTGATGCATTAAAGATACCCCCGCAGCACCATCAGATGAAAATTTTCTCCTTGGGAAGCAGAAATAGAATACCAATTGGGAGCAGTTTAGGGTAACGGTCGTCGTGAACGGACCCCTCATTAGAGTCCTAATTCACAATCCGAAACCGTGATTTCCAACGGTAATGAACCTTTTCCTCTTGTGTCAGTCGGGTGCCTGCGCTTTGCTCCTGCTCCCTTCAGCAGCGGTACACGGAGCGCTCGCTGGCTGTGAGCCGTTCGTTCACCCGCTTTCTGTACCAGTCAACTCTTCAATCGGGCCATTTAAATAACAGACTATTCTCTCAAATTCCAGCTCAAACGCGTGGCACGAATTAACGGCGCCCGAGGACCATGCCATTTACTAGCGCCGCCCCGGAGCTGAGCCTGCTTATTGTGAGGCGCTTCTCGCAAGAGCCCCTCACGCACGCACGCACGCACGCACGCACGCACGCAGGTCCCGTCACCGGTGCTCCGCGCCGGCCTAACCGCGGACCGGCAGGGCCGGCGGAGAAACTGCCCGGAAGCCGCGGAGAGCGAGACGGATTCGAGAGCGAGACGGATTCAACAGCGATTCCTGCCGAAACACGCAAGGAACGCAGCTCTGCACGCCGGGGCGGCGGCCTGTCCCCTCCTGCCCGCGCGGCCCCATCCCCGCCGCGGGCAGCCTCAGCCTTCACAAGACGGCGGCGCCATACACTCGCCCCCCTCCAAGCACCGGCCGCAGCTCCGGAGAGAAACGACGCGGATGCGGCCCCGAGACGGCGGCGCCGCCGGCACTCGTTTCGCGGGGGACTCACCGGCTCCTCCGGGGCTCCGGCAGGCTCCCGCCGCTTCCCCGCGGTCCTCCATGATGCCGGAAGTGCCCCTCAGTCCTCCGAACTTGCGCTCTATGGGCCCGCAGTCCTCCAGGATGCCCAAGTGCCGGTTCGGTGCGGGGGGGCCTGGAGTAGATGAGCCCCGGGCTCTGCCCAGGGAGCTCCTTCTGGGCGAGGCGAGAGCTGTGGGACTGGGCAGGGTCCAGCGGCACCCACAGGAGAGAGCGCCCTGGGATGCAGCTTGGGTTTTGGGGTTTTTTTGGTTTGGTTTTTTTTGTGTTTTTTTTGTTTTTGTTTTTTTTTTTTTTTTTTTTTTTAACGTCGGCAGTTTCCTACGGGGTGTTCAGGGGTGACAGGAGGGTTTTAAAACACACAGCCTTTTTTTTTAACTGATAGTTTTGGTGCTGTTTTGTTCTAGGTGCACTGGATTTTCCCGGAATTCTGAACTTCCTGCAGGATGGCAACTTGTTTTTTGTGAGGCGTGTTGGTGACCGCATTTCCCTTCCTAGGACTTGAAGGTGAGACTATCGAGCAGCCGTGAGGATGCGCCCCACGTCTGCACCTGTCTATGCCCCCCCATACCCCTGTCTCTGCCTTCAGGTGGGGTTTTTCCCATGCCACCCCCAACTCGGTGGCCTTGCTAAGGGTGGGTGTGCCTGGCCCCAAATCCACCCGGCGCCTCCCCCCCCCGCCGCGAGCGTGCCTTGCTGCCGTTCTTCGGCACTGGCCACTGTAGGCGTGCCCTGCTTGCCCCCCCCCGACCCCCCCCCCGAGTGTGCCTTTTCTGCCCCGGCACCGCCCCCCCCGTGGGCGTGCCCTGCTTCCCCGCGCCCCGCCCCGCCCCCCCCCCGTGGGAGTGCCTTGCTGCTTTGCACCTCGCCCCAGCACCGCCCCCCCCATGGCCTCGCCGACAGTGGCCGTGCCCTGCCCGGCCCCCACCCCCTCCCCTTCCCGGGTTTGCCTTTGTTATTCTGCACCCCACCCCAGCACCGCCCCCCCCCCGGGCGTGACTTTTTTGCCCCATGCCCCACCCTCCCGTTGGCGTGCCTTGCTGCCCACCCCCCCCACCCCACCCCCCCCCCCCCGGCACCGCCCCCCCTTGTGTCCCATCCCCACCACTTGCCCGGGGGCGGGGCCTGGGGTATATGAGCCTCGGCCTCTGCTCAGGGAGCTCATTCTGCTCTGGGGCTGCTGGCGCTGGCAGCTCCAGACCCAGCTGCCTCTGCGGGCACGGGGCTTCGGGCGCGGACAGGAGCGCAGGCGGCTGCGGCAGGGAAGAGCTGCGGCCGGGGACACCAGGCCACCCCTGTACTCCTCAGGGCCCCATCGGCTCCAGCCCCTCAGCGAGGACCAGATGTGCTCCTGGGCCTGGCCAGGCCCTGCCGGGACGCGTTCCACCCCGTCGGGCCCCCTGCCACCAGCTATGCCGAGCGCTGCTGCCTCTGCCCAGCCCCGGGGGCGCCGGGGCCAGAGGCTGTCGTCCCCAAGTGGGGTCACAGCATCTTTTGGGGGGGGTCGATGGCACCGACGCCGAGCCATCCTGCAGCCGTCTTTTTGGCTTTGCACCGCAGGCATCTCCGTAAGCTGTCCGAGTTCCTCCCTCCCCTTCGTGTGCCCCTCAGTCCCCTCCATTTCCCATCCAGGCACCAGAATCAATCTGCGTGACAAGTGGCCTTCTCAGAACCACGGGCCTTCAAAGGGCCTTCTCTCACCTGCCTAGTCCTCTCAGAAGGACACGGGCGTTGCTCTGTGTGGACTCATTTGTCTTTCCTGGCACCTCTCCTGAGCTGCTTTGTCACTTGTTTTGGTTCGAGTCGCTTCAGTGTTACTTAAGGTGCTTGGTACAGTTCCTGATGCTTTGGGGCTCTTTTCCCCGACGGTTTTTCCTTGGTTTTGGTTTTTGGTTTGGGTTCGGTTTGGTTTCAACCCTTTCCTGGGGTTTTCTGTCCTTTGGGACTTATTTCTGTTGAGGGAGGCAGATGGAGAAAAGTAGGAGTCTCAGTGTCTTACAACTGCTGGTGATCTACAATAGTCCCTTTGCAACCAGAGAGCTCTGAGAGGAGGATTCTTGCAGGCTGTCATTCGGCTTTGTCATTCGGTCCCGTCCAGAATGTAGCGCTGGTACAAGTTCTGCAACAGACAGGAACGGGTCTAGCCTTGTTACGCGGGCTTTCTTTTTCCTTGCAGGTCGGACTTGAGACTTGAAACGGCATTTTCCTTCGCTAAAAAAACACGCCCCGGACTCGCCGCAGACTCGGCAGCGTCGCGGATTTCGCCGGACCGCGCCGCTGGCAGAGCCGGCGGCCGACGGGGTCGCGGGCGCTCGGCACCGCGTCGGCCGGAGGCTCCCGTTGGCGCAGCAGCGACGGTCGGGGGCGGCGCAGCTGGACAGCCGGAGGTTTGGTGTCGCGGCGTATCTGCTGTGCGCGGGTTCGCTTCCCCGGGATTTTGGGCTGCTCTGGAAAAACGGGTGGCGGAGCCGGAGAGAAGAGCGGGCGGTGGCTACAGGCCGAGTCGCCGCTCGGGGAGGTTGCGCTCCGCGGAGCTTCAAACTTTGGAGACGGAGTGCAAAACCGTCGAGCGTCCCAAGTGGACCGCGGCAGGCGTCCTCGCTCCGGTCGTTTTTCCTGGGGAATTCCAAAGTGGTCAGTTTCTATTAGTTTAATTTTTACCGCTCGTTTACGTCAAAACGTTTAAAATAAAAATGTCCGTCACAGTAACCAGAATAGTCTTTGGGAGCAAATACTGCCCGTCGTCCGCTCTAGCTATTGCTTCCCACTTTGCAGACAGTACTTACTCCCCATTGATGTAATCAAAGGGCAAGCAGCAGAATATCAACAACAGAGCACTAACTGGAAGGAATACCTGTAGCGAAACAACTCTAACAGGAAAAGAAAAAAATCACGCGTCCTAGTTAATCCACTTCGTGGTAAAGTCACAAAATATCAGAGCGCGCCTAAAGAGAAGAAATATTACCTAGGGTTGAGTAATGACTAAATTTAGTGGCAGACGTTACTTAATGAACCAGGCAGTAATTATTCCCGGTCCCTATTGCAATTCAAAAAATGAATAGTTGAGAGACCCTCTTGAAGTGATAAAGACAGAAAACTAATTGGGAGTCGTGAACAGCTCCATTTAAACATAACCACTGCTAAACCAATTGAACTGGAAACTAATTGGGAGGCTCTAACGCTTAAACGAGCACACCGCTGTAAGCAAGCTGGGAGGCAACAGTGACTCCTGCTTAGAACCAAAAGAGTAATCGAAGCTTTAGATTTTTAGATAAAGAGAAATAAAAAAAGGAATCGTTCAATAACGGCTACGTTTAAACGTAGGTACTAAAAGAATTCCCGGCCGGTGGTGAACTAACATAACGCTAAAAGATTTAGATTTAAAATAAAAGGAAAATTAGAAAACCAACAGGGAGTCACGACTGCCGAAACTTAAACATAGCCGTTGGGGGGGGGGGAGGAGGGGACGGGTACCAATTCCTTCCAAGTAGAGCTAAAAGAAAAAACCGACGCCCATTAAATCCGACGAACAAAAACCTTAGATTTCATTTTAGAAACAGATCGAACGCTAACTGGGCATCATGAGTGCCCGTTTAACAATACTAGCCATCTTAAACTGATGCATTAAAGATACCCCCGCAGCACCATCAGATGAAAATTTTCTCCTTGGGAAGCAGAAATAGAATACCAATTGGGAGCAGTTTAGGGTAACGGTCGTCGTGAACGGACCCCTCATTAGAGTCCTAATTCACAATCCGAAACCGTGATTTCCAACGGTAATGAACCTTTTCCTCTTGTGTCAGTCGGGTGCCTGCGCTTTGCTCCTGCTCCCTTCAGCAGCGGTACACGGAGCGCTCGCTGGCTGTGAGCCGTTCGTTCACCCGCTTTCTGTACCAGTCAACTCTTCAATCGGGCCATTTAAATAACAGACTATTCTCTCAAATTCCAGCTCAAACGCGTGGCACGAATTAACGGCGCCCGAGGACCATGCCATTTACTAGCGCCGCCCCGGAGCTGAGCCTGCTTATTGTGAGGCGCTTCTCGCAAGAGCCCCTCACGCACGCACGCACGCACGCACGCACGCACGCAGGTCCCGTCACCGGTGCTCCGCGCCGGCCTAACCGCGGACCGGCAGGGCCGGCGGAGAAACTGCCCGGAAGCCGCGGAGAGCGAGACGGATTCGAGAGCGAGACGGATTCAACAGCGATTCCTGCCGAAACACGCAAGGAACGCAGCTCTGCACGCCGGGGCGGCGGCCTGTCCCCTCCTGCCCGCGCGGCCCCATCCCCGCCGCGGGCAGCCTCAGCCTTCACAAGACGGCGGCGCCATACACTCGCCCCCCTCCAAGCACCGGCCGCAGCTCCGGAGAGAAACGACGCGGATGCGGCCCCGAGACGGCGGCGCCGCCGGCACTCGTTTCGCGGGGGACTCACCGGCTCCTCCGGGGCTCCGGCAGGCTCCCGCCGCTTCCCCGCGGTCCTCCATGATGCCGGAAGTGCCCCTCAGTCCTCCGAACTTGCGCTCTATGGGCCCGCAGTCCTCCAGGATGCCCAAGTGCCGGTTCGGTGCGGGGGGGCCTGGAGTAGATGAGCCCCGGGCTCTGCCCAGGGAGCTCCTTCTGGGCGAGGCGAGAGCTGTGGGACTGGGCAGGGTCCAGCGGCACCCACAGGAGAGAGCGCCCTGGGATGCAGCTTGGGTTTTGGGGTTTTTTTGGTTTGGTTTTTTTTGTGTTTTTTTTGTTTTTTTTTTTTTTTTTTTTTTTTTTTTAACGTCGGCAGTTTCCTACGGGGTGTTCAGGGGTGACAGGAGGGTTTTAAAACACACAGCCTTTTTTTTTAACTGATAGTTTTGGTGCTGTTTTGTTCTAGGTGCACTGGATTTTCCCGGAATTCTGAACTTCCTGCAGGATGGCAACTTGTTTTTTGTGAGGCGTGTTGGTGACCGCATTTCCCTTCCTAGGACTTGAAGGTGAGACTATCGAGCAGCCGTGAGGATGCGCCCCACGTCTGCACCTGTCTATGCCCCCCCATACCCCTGTCTCTGCCTTCAGGTGGGGTTTTTCCCATGCCACCCCCAACTCGGTGGCCTTGCTAAGGGTGGGTGTGCCTGGCCCCAAATCCACCCGGCGCCTCCCCCCCCCGCCGCGAGCGTGCCTTGCTGCCGTTCTTCGGCACTGGCCACTGTAGGCGTGCCCTGCTTGCCCCCCCCCGACCCCCCCCCCCGAGTGTGCCTTTTCTGCCCCGGCACCGCCCCCCCCGTGGGCGTGCCCTGCTTCCCCGCGCCCCGCCCCGCCCCCCCCCCGTGGGAGTGCCTTGCTGCTTTGCACCTCGCCCCAGCACCGCCCCCCCCATGGCCTCGCCGACAGTGGCCGTGCCCTGCCCGGCCCCCACCCCCTCCCCTTCCCGGGTTTGCCTTTGTTATTCTGCACCCCACCCCAGCACCGCCCCCCCCCCGGGCGTGACTTTTTTGCCCCATGCCCCACCCTCCCGTTGGCGTGCCTTGCTGCCCACCCCCCCCACCCCACCCCCCCCCCCCCGGCACCGCCCCCCCTTGTGTCCCATCCCCACCACTTGCCCGGGGGCGGGGCCTGGGGTATATGAGCCTCGGCCTCTGCTCAGGGAGCTCATTCTGCTCTGGGGCTGCTGGCGCTGGCAGCTCCAGACCCAGCTGCCTCTGCGGGCACGGGGCTTCGGGCGCGGACAGGAGCGCAGGCGGCTGCGGCAGGGAAGAGCTGCGGCCGGGGACACCAGGCCACCCCTGTACTCCTCAGGGCCCCATCGGCTCCAGCCCCTCAGCGAGGACCAGATGTGCTCCTGGGCCTGGCCAGGCCCTGCCGGGACGCGTTCCACCCCGTCGGGCCCCCTGCCACCAGCTATGCCGAGCGCTGCTGCCTCTGCCCAGCCCCGGGGGCGCCGGGGCCAGAGGCTGTCGTCCCCAAGTGGGGTCACAGCATCTTTTGGGGGGGGTCGATGGCACCGACGCCGAGCCATCCTGCAGCCGTCTTTTTGGCTTTGCACCGCAGGCATCTCCGTAAGCTGTCCGAGTTCCTCCCTCCCCTTCGTGTGCCCCTCAGTCCCCTCCATTTCCCATCCAGGCACCAGAATCAATCTGCGTGACAAGTGGCCTTCTCAGAACCACGGGCCTTCAAAGGGCCTTCTCTCACCTGCCTAGTCCTCTCAGAAGGACACGGGCGTTGCTCTGTGTGGACTCATTTGTCTTTCCTGGCACCTCTCCTGAGCTGCTTTGTCACTTGTTTTGGTTCGAGTCGCTTCAGTGTTACTTAAGGTGCTTGGTACAGTTCCTGATGCTTTGGGGCTCTTTTCCCCGACGGTTTTTCCTTGGTTTTGGTTTTTGGTTTGGGTTCGGTTTGGTTTCAACCCTTTCCTGGGGTTTTCTGTCCTTTGGGACTTATTTCTGTTGAGGGAGGCAGATGGAGAAAAGTAGGAGTCTCAGTGTCTTACAACTGCTGGTGATCTACAATAGTCCCTTTGCAACCAGAGAGCTCTGAGAGGAGGATTCTTGCAGGCTGTCATTCGGCTTTGTCATTCGGTCCCGTCCAGAATGTAGCGCTGGTACAAGTTCTGCAACAGACAGGAACGGGTCTAGCCTTGTTACGCGGGCTTTCTTTTTCCTTGCAGGTCGGACTTGAGACTTGAAACGGCATTTTCCTTCGCTAAAAAAACACGCCCCGGACTCGCCGCAGACTCGGCAGCGTCGCGGATTTCGCCGGACCGCGCCGCTGGCAGAGCCGGCGGCCGACGGGGTCGCGGGCGCTCGGCACCGCGTCGGCCGGAGGCTCCCGTTGGCGCAGCAGCGACGGTCGGGGGCGGCGCAGCTGGACAGCCGGAGGTTTGGTGTCGCGGCGTATCTGCTGTGCGCGGGTTCGCTTCCCCGGGATTTTGGGCTGCTCTGGAAAAACGGGTGGCGGAGCCGGAGAGAAGAGCGGGCGGTGGCTACAGGCCGAGTCGCCGCTCGGGGAGGTTGCGCTCCGCGGAGCTTCAAACTTTGGAGACGGAGTGCAAAACCGTCGAGCGTCCCAAGTGGACCGCGGCAGGCGTCCTCGCTCCGGTCGTTTTTCCTGGGGAATTCCAAAGTGGTCAGTTTCTATTAGTTTAATTTTTACCGCTCGTTTACGTCAAAACGTTTAAAATAAAAATGTCCGTCACAGTAACCAGAATAGTCTTTGGGAGCAAATACTGCCCGTCGTCCGCTCTAGCTATTGCTTCCCACTTTGCAGACAGTACTTACTCCCCATTGATGTAATCAAAGGGCAAGCAGCAGAATATCAACAACAGAGCACTAACTGGAAGGAATACCTGTAGCGAAACAACTCTAACAGGAAAAGAAAAAAATCACGCGTCCTAGTTAATCCACTTCGTGGTAAAGTCACAAAATATCAGAGCGCGCCTAAAGAGAAGAAATATTACCTAGGGTTGAGTAATGACTAAATTTAGTGGCAGACGTTACTTAATGAACCAGGCAGTAATTATTCCCGGTCCCTATTGCAATTCAAAAAATGAATAGTTGAGAGACCCTCTTGAAGTGATAAAGACAGAAAACTAATTGGGAGTCGTGAACAGCTCCATTTAAACATAACCACTGCTAAACCAATTGAACTGGAAACTAATTGGGAGGCTCTAACGCTTAAACGAGCACACCGCTGTAAGCAAGCTGGGAGGCAACAGTGACTCCTGCTTAGAACCAAAAGAGTAATCGAAGCTTTAGATTTTTAGATAAAGAGAAATAAAAAAAGGAATCGTTCAATAACGGCTACGTTTAAACGTAGGTACTAAAAGAATTCCCGGCCGGTGGTGAACTAACATAACGCTAAAAGATTTAGATTTAAAATAAAAGGAAAATTAGAAAACCAACAGGGAGTCACGACTGCCGAAACTTAAACATAGCCGTTGGGGGGGGGGGAGGAGGGGACGGGTACCAATTCCTTCCAAGTAGAGCTAAAAGAAAAAACCGACGCCCATTAAATCCGACGAACAAAAACCTTAGATTTCATTTTAGAAACAGATCGAACGCTAACTGGGCATCATGAGTGCCCGTTTAACAATACTAGCCATCTTAAACTGATGCATTAAAGATACCCCCGCAGCACCATCAGATGAAAATTTTCTCCTTGGGAAGCAGAAATAGAATACCAATTGGGAGCAGTTTAGGGTAACGGTCGTCGTGAACGGACCCCTCATTAGAGTCCTAATTCACAATCCGAAACCGTGATTTCCAACGGTAATGAACCTTTTCCTCTTGTGTCAGTCGGGTGCCTGCGCTTTGCTCCTGCTCCCTTCAGCAGCGGTACACGGAGCGCTCGCTGGCTGTGAGCCGTTCGTTCACCCGCTTTCTGTACCAGTCAACTCTTCAATCGGGCCATTTAAATAACAGACTATTCTCTCAAATTCCAGCTCAAACGCGTGGCACGAATTAACGGCGCCCGAGGACCATGCCATTTACTAGCGCCGCCCCGGAGCTGAGCCTGCTTATTGTGAGGCGCTTCTCGCAAGAGCCCCTCACGCACGCACGCACGCACGCACGCAGGTCCCGTCACCGGTGCTCCGCGCCGGCCTAACCGCGGACCGGCAGGGCCGGCGGAGAAACTGCCCGGAAGCCGCGGAGAGCGAGACGGATTCGAGAGCGAGACGGATTCAACAGCGATTCCTGCCGAAACACGCAAGGAACGCAGCTCTGCACGCCGGGGCGGCGGCCTGTCCCCTCCTGCCCGCGCGGCCCCATCCCCGCCGCGGGCAGCCTCAGCCTTCACAAGACGGCGGCGCCATACACTCGCCCCCCTTCCAAGCACCGGCCGCAGCTCCGGAGAGAAACGACGCGGATGCGGCCCCGAGACGGCGGCGCCGCCGGCACTCGTTTCGCGGGGGACTCACCGGCTCCTCCGGGGCTCCGGCAGGCTCCCGCCGCTTCCCCGCGGTCCTCCATGATGCCGGAAGTGCCCCTCAGTCCTCCGAACATGCGCTCTATGGGCCCGCAGTCCTCCAGGATGCCCAAGTGCCGGTTCGGTGCGGGGGGGCCTGGAGTAGATGAGCCCCGGGCTCTGCCCAGGGAGCTCCTTCTGGGCGAGGCGAGAGCTGTGGGACTGGGCAGGGTCCAGCGGCACCCACAGGAGAGAGCGCCCTGGGATGCAGCTTGGGTTTTGGGGTTTTTTTGGTTTGGTTTTTTTGTTTTTTTTTTTTTTTTTTTTTTTTTTTTTTTTTTTTAACGTCGGCAGTTTCCTACGGGGTGTTCAGGGGTGACAGGAGGGTTTTAAAACACACAGCCTTTTTTTTTAACTGCTAGTTTTGGTGCTGTTTTGTTCTAGGTGCACTGGATTTTCCCGGAATTCTGAACTTCCTGCAGGATGGCAACTTGTTTTTTGTGAGGCGTGTTGGTGACCGCATTTCCCTTCCTAGGACTTGAAGGTGAGACTATCGAGCAGCCGTGAGGATGCGCCCCACGTCTGCACCTGTCTATGCCCCCCCATACCCCTGTCTCTGCCTTCAGGTGGGGTTTTTCCCATGCCACCCCCAACTCGGTGGCCTTGCTAAGGGTGGGTGTGCCTGGCCCCAAATCCACCCGGCGCCTCCCCCCCCCCGCCGCGAGCGTGCCTTGCTGCCGTTCTTCGGCACTGGCCACTGTAGGCGTGCCCTGCTTGCCCCCCCCCCGACCCCCCCCCCCCGGGTGTGCCTTTTCTGCCCCGGCACCGCCCCCCCCCCGTGGGAGTGCCTTGCTGCTTTGCACCTCGCCCCAGCACCGCCCCCCCCATGGCCTCGCCGACAGTGGCCGTGCCCTGCCCGGCCCCCACCCCCTCCCCTTCCCGGGTTTGCCTTTGTTATTCTGCACCCCACCCCAGCACCGCCCCCCCCCCGGGCGTGACTTTTTTGCCCCATGCCCCACCCTCCCGTTGGCGTGCCTTGCTGCCCACCCCCCCCACCCCACCCCCCCCCCCCCCGGCACCGCCCCCCCTTGTGTCCCATCCCCACCACTTGCCCGGGGGCGGGGCCTGGGGTATATGAGCCTCGGCCTCTGCTCAGGGAGCTCATTCTGCTCTGGGGCTGCTGGCGCTGGCAGCTCCAGACCCAGCTGCCTCTGCGGGCACGGGGCTTCGGGCGCGGACAGGAGCGCAGGCGGCTGCGGCAGGGAAGAGCTGCGGCCGGGGACACCAGGCCACCCCTGTACTCCTCAGGGCCCCATCGGCTCCAGCCCCTCAGCGAGGACCAGATGTGCTCCTGGGCCTGGCCAGGCCCTGCCGGGACGCGTTCCACCCCGTCGGGCCCCCTGCCACCAGCTATGCCGAGCGCTGCTGCCTCTGCCCAGCCCCGGGGGCGCCGGGGCCAGAGGCTGTCGTCCCCAAGTGGGGTCACAGCATCTTTTGGGGGGGGTCGATGGCACCGACGCCGAGCCATCCTGCAGCCGTCTTTTTGGCTTTGCACCGCAGGCATCTCCGTAAGCTGTCCGAGTTCCTCCCTCCCCTTCGTGTGCCCCTCAGTCCCCTCCATTTCCCATCCAGGCACCAGAATCAATCTGCGTGACAAGTGGCCTTCTCAGAACCACGGGCCTTCAAAGGGCCTTCTCTCACCTGCCTAGTCCTCTCAGAAGGACACGGGCGTTGCTCTGTGTGGACTCATTTGTCTTTCCTGGCACCTCTCCTGAGCTGCTTTGTCACTTGTTTTGGTTCGAGTCGCTTCAGTGTTACTTAAGGTGCTTGGTACAGTTCCTGATGCTTTGGGGCTCTTTTCCCCGACGGTTTTTCCTTGGTTTTGGTTTTTGGTTTGGGTTCGGTTTGGTTTCAACCCTTTCCTGGGGTTTTCTGTCCTTTGGGACTTATTTCTGTTGAGGGAGGCAGATGGAGAAAAGTAGGAGTCTCAGTGTCTTACAACTGCTGGTGATCTACAATAGTCCCTTTGCAACCAGAGAGCTCTGAGAGGAGGATTCTTGCAGGCTGTCATTCGGCTTTGTCATTCGGTCCCGTCCAGAATGTAGCGCTGGTACAAGTTCTGCAACAGACAGGAACGGGTCTAGCCTTGTTACGCGGGCTTTCTTTTTCCTTGCAGGTCGGACTTGAGACTTGAAACGGCATTTTCCTTCGCTAAAAAAACACGCCCCGGACTCGCCGCAGACTCGGCAGCGTCGCGGATTTCGCCGGACCGCGCCGCTGGCAGAGCCGGCGGCCGACGGGGTCGCGGGCGCTCGGCACCGCGTCGGCCGGAGGCTCCCGTTGGCGCAGCAGCGACGGTCGGGGGCGGCGCAGCTGGACAGCCGGAGGTTTGGTGTCGCGGCGTATCTGCTGTGCGCGGGTTCGCTTCCCCGGGATTTTGGGCTGCTCTGGAAAAACGGGTGGCGGAGCCGGAGAGAAGAGCGGGCGGTGGCTACAGGCCGAGTCGCCGCTCGGGGAGGTTGCGCTCCGCGGAGCTTCAAACTTTGGAGACGGAGTGCAAAACCGTCGAGCGTCCCAAGTGGACCGCGGCAGGCGTCCTCGCTCCGGTCGTTTTTCCTGGGGAATTCCAAAGTGGTCAGTTTCTATTAGTTTAATTTTTACCGCTCGTTTACGTCAAAACGTTTAAAATAAAAATGTCCGTCACAGTAACCAGAATAGTCTTTGGGAGCAAATACTGCCCGTCGTCCGCTCTAGCTATTGCTTCCCACTTTGCAGACAGTACTTACTCCCCATTGATGTAATCAAAGGGCAAGCAGCAGAATATCAACAACAGAGCACTAACTGGAAGGAATACCTGTAGCGAAACAACTCTAACAGGAAAAGAAAAAAATCACGCGTCCTAGTTAATCCACTTCGTGGTAAAGTCACAAAATATCAGAGCGCGCCTAAAGAGAAGAAATATTACCTAGGGTTGAGTAATGACTAAATTTAGTGGCAGATGTTACTTAATGAACCAGGCAGTAATTATTCCCGGTCCCTATTGCAATTCAAAAAATGAATAGTTGAGAGACCCTCTTGAAGTGATAAAGACAGAAAACTAATTGGGAGTCGTGAACAGCTCCATTTAAACATAACCACTGCTAAACCAATTGAACTGGAAACTAATTGGGAGGCTCTAACGCTTAAACGAGCACACCGCTGTAAGCAAGCTGGGAGGCAACAGTGACTCCTGCTTAGAACCAAAAGAGTAATCGAAGCTTTAGATTTTTAGATAAAGAGAAATAAAAAAAGGAATCGTTCAATAACGGCTACGTTTAAACGTAGGTACTAAAAGAATTCCCGGCCGGTGGTGAACTAACATAACGCTAAAAGATTTAGATTTAAAATAAAAGGAAAATTAGAAAACCAACAGGGAGTCACGACTGCCGAAACTTAAACATAGCCGTTGGGGGGGGGGGAGGAGGGGACGGGTACCAATTCCTTCCAAGTAGAGCTAAAAGAAAAAACCGACGCCCATTAAATCCGACGAACAAAAACCTTAGATTTCATTTTAGAAACAGATCGAACGCTAACTGGGCATCATGAGTGCCCGTTTAACAATACTAGCCATCTTAAACTGATGCATTAAAGATACCCCCGCAGCACCATCAGATGAAAATTTTCTCCTTGGGAAGCAGAAATAGAATACCAATTGGGAGCAGTTTAGGGTAACGGTCGTCGTGAACGGACCCCTCATTAGAGTCCTAATTCACAATCCGAAACCGTGATTTCCAACGGTAATGAACCTTTTCCTCTTGTGTCAGTCGGGTGCCTGCGCTTTGCTCCTGCTCCCTTCAGCAGCGGTACACGGAGCGCTCGCTGGCTGTGAGCCGTTCGTTCACCCGCTTTCTGTACCAGTCAACTCTTCAATCGGGCCATTTAAATAACAGACTATTCTCTCAAATTCCAGCTCAAACGCGTGGCACGAATTAACGGCGCCCGAGGACCATGCCATTTACTAGCGCCGCCCCGGAGCTGAGCCTGCTTATTGTGAGGCGCTTCTCGCAAGAGCCCCTCACGCACGCACGCACGCACGCACGCACGCACGCACGCACGCAGGTCCCGTCACCGGTGCTCCGCGCCGGCCTAACCGCGGACCGGCAGGGCCGGCGGAGAAACTGCCCGGAAGCCGCGGAGAGCGAGACGGATTCGAGAGCGAGACGGATTCAACAGCGATTCCTGCCGAAACACGCAAGGAACGCAGCTCTGCACGCCGGGGCGGCGGCCTGTCCCCTCCTGCCCGCGCGGCCCCATCCCCGCCGCGGGCAGCCTCAGCCTTCACAAGACGGCGGCGCCATACACTCGCCCCCCTTCCAAGCACCGGCCGCAGCTCCGGAGAGAAACGACGCGGATGCGGCCCCGAGACGGCGGCGCCGCCGGCACTCGTTTCGCGGGGGACTCACCGGCTCCTCCGGGGCTCCGGCAGGCTCCCGCCGCTTCCCCGCGGTCCTCCATGATGCCGGAAGTGCCCCTCAGTCCTCCGAACATGCGCTCTATGGGCCCGCAGTCCTCCAGGATGCCCAAGTGCCGGTTCGGTGCGGGGGGGCCTGGAGTAGATGAGCCCCGGGCTCTGCCCAGGGAGCTCCTTCTGGGCGAGGCGAGAGCTGTGGGACTGGGCAGGGTCCAGCGGCACCCACAGGAGAGAGCGCCCTGGGATGCAGCTTGGGTTTTGGGGTTTTTTTGGTTTGGTTTTTTTTGTTTTTTTTTTTTTTTTTTTTTTTTTTTTTTTTTTTTTTAACGTCGGCAGTTTCCTACGGGGTGTTCAGGGGTGACAGGAGGGTTTTAAAACACACAGCCTTTTTTTTTAACTGCTAGTTTTGGTGCTGTTTTGTTCTAGGTGCACTGGATTTTCCCGGAATTCTGAACTTCCTGCAGGATGGCAACTTGTTTTTTGTGAGGCGTGTTGGTGACCGCATTTCCCTTCCTAGGACTTGAAGGTGAGACTATCGAGCAGCCGTGAGGATGCGCCCCACGTCTGCACCTGTCTATGCCCCCCCATACCCCTGTCTCTGCCTTCAGGTGGGGTTTTTCCCATGCCACCCCCAACTCGGTGGCCTTGCTAAGGGTGGGTGTGCCTGGCCCCAAATCCACCCGGCGCCTCCCCCCCCCGCCGCGAGCGTGCCTTGCTGCCGTTCTTCGGCACTGGCCACTGTAGGCGTGCCCTGCTTGCCCCCCCCCCCGACCCCCCCCCCCGGGTGTGCCTTTTCTGCCCCGGCACCGCCCCCCCCCCGTGGGAGTGCCTTGCTGCTTTGCACCTCGCCCCAGCACCGCCCCCCCCATGGCCTCGCCGACAGTGGCCGTGCCCTGCCCGGCCCCCACCCCCTCCCCTTCCCGGGTTTGCCTTTGTTATTCTGCACCCCACCCCAGCACCGCCCCCCCCGGGCGTGACTTTTTTGCCCCATGCCCCACCCTCCCGTTGGCGTGCCTTGCTGCCCACCCCCCCCACCCCCCCTCCACCCCCCGGCACCGCCCCCCCTTGTGTCCCATCCCCACCACTTGCCCGGGGGCGGGGCCTGGGGTATATGAGCCTCGGCCTCTGCTCAGGGAGCTCATTCTGCTCTGGGGCTGCTGGCGCTGGCAGCTCCAGACCCAGCTGCCTCTGCGGGCACGGGGCTTCGGGCGCGGACAGGAGCGCAGGCGGCTGCGGCAGGGAAGAGCTGCGGCCGGGCGCGGAAATGTTTTTGTCAGCTATTTGAACAGCTTATCTGAGCATTTCACACTAGTGAATAATCCTGTTTTGCCTAAGCTTAACAGCCCCCGCCACGAGTCATGAAGGTGGTTGCAACTCGTGACCTTCAGCATTGTCACGAGCCTTACACGGGACTGAAAAAAAATCCCCCAAACAATTCTATAATAAAGGATTGTTATCCTCTCCTATGGGCCAATAAATGAGTAACAAAGGAAGGTGTTCTTTATCTAGGCTTACAAGAACATACACAAAAAGAGGCAGAGAAAATCACTCTCTTCTTGTTTGTGTTTTGCTTCATCAAAAACCTTTGATCTCAACTGTGCTAGTGCAAGCGTCTGAAAGGCACTAGTCTAGAACCACTGGACAGTCTAGCTGGACCCTGGTGAGGCATTAACATCAGAGCAATGACCTTGCTTCAACTAATTTTATACAGAACCAAACTAATCCCTGATTCCTTAGATACATATACTTCTTCCTGTGAGTAGATTACTAAATCCTTTAAGAAAGCCAAGATTTTAATCCCCGTTTTACAGACAGGACAGAAATGGAGGCATTTTCTGAAGTGATCTGCCTACAGCACCAGTCGTTAAGCTGCCGGATGAGAACTCAGCTTTGTACAGTTCCCATTCCGCATTAGGCCTGAGCTTTCCCTCTGTGCTGCTTCAGCATGTGCCCTGACAGCTGTGAAAGGAGGAAGCCGTGGGAGTGCACCTATCCATTTGTCTCTTTCTTGCTGCCTTAAGATATGTCCCTCAGCAAAGAAATACTTAAGACTTCCCCATCGGAATTAAACTGATACAACTTCCTCATCCTTCGCCCTAAAATAAGAGAAAATACGGGGACCTTTCCTACGCTTCTGGTTTTAAACTTTCCCATGAACATCAACATCAAATCTTTCCAGAAATCCCACCCTCCCAACACCCACGATGTATTTAGAAAGTGTTTTCTTCCATAATCTGCAGGATTATGGAACTGGCCGTTTCTTTACCTATATACTGTACAGCTTCATACAGCTTGGAAGGTTTACTCCAAATTAGCATTGCAAGTAATACCCAAAAGAGTTGAAATGCAGAGCAGAATAGCAGGCATTTGACAACTGTTATCCTGAAGCCAGTGGAATATACAATGCCTTTTTCCAGTCCTGCTACTGTATTCCTAATGAGCTCCTTACAGCATAGACCAGCACTGGGCTGCCCACACCAACATTAGGCAGTCTATGTGGTGGTCAGCAGCACGCCTTTTACATGGGAGCTTGAAAGCAGAGGTGAGCTCACTCTTCTGTTACAAGCAAACCAGAAGCTAAGCAAAAGTGATTTAAGCAGTAGTACTTAATACCAGCAGTCAGGGCCTGAAGCTTACCCTTGCTCAGAGTATATTCAAGAGTAAACTAGGCTCTCCTCTGCAATACCTGGAGCTATCTTCACAATGTGCTAAGATTCAGAAAGCTTGCAGGCAGATAAAGAGTCTGGCTCACACCACTAAAAAACAGGCAACTTTGTTCTGAAGGTTTTTAGCGGTCGACAGAAATAGCACTTGGAAAAGGTCCGCAACTCGTCTTTCTGGACCCAATAACAATAACAGGGCCAGCAAGGTTGTTCTGTGATGACAACCACAGTGAATTATGACCCGCAGGGACCATGTGACAGCAAGAGCAAATAAAATGCACTAATGCGAGTCGCAGCTTGGACATTGCGCTCTTTATGGCAAAGGGATATTTTTTTTCGCCAAATACAAACATACAAGTAAACAGCCAAGTAGGGGGTGGGGAGCAGGGTGGGAAATGGACAGAGGATGCTATTACTGGCACGATGATTCCGCATCTTTACAAAGCAGCAAGCTTGGTAACAAGATGCCCACTGCGACTTAGAACCACAGCATCACTGTGCAAGCATTTGACAATGATCAGTAAGAAACACTTGAGATCACAAGGCCAGTGATTAGAAGGGTTCGCTTTGAATGGATGTGCCTAAGCAAAGAGATTTTGGTAAACAAGTAATTAATCGAGTCTCTTAACCCCCACTTCTGAGCTGCATAGCACCTCCCTGTTGAAATGAATGGCTGAATGTCCCAAGATGAAGATGTTGCAGAAGAAATTTGTAGCTTTGAGTCTTGTTCTGACTCTGCTGTGGGTTTGGTGCATGACCTCGGTCAAGTCATTCAAACTCCCAATGAACGTGTTCCTGCTCATCTACTGCTCCATCTTTTCCCTGCTAGAAGTTACCGTCCCTTCAAACCTGCACCTATGATCATCCCTAGCAATTTAGGTCACCTTTAGCACCTTCAGTAGAATCCTACCAAAACAAATTCGACCCTGAAACAGTTTCCCAGAATTCTGAACCTGCTCCATCCATGTCCGCTGAAAGGAATTGGTACCTCATGTTCTCCATTTCAATGGAACAAACAAAATCCCAAGCATGAACAACTTTCTAAGTTGCAGGATACTGCCTTGAGCAGATGGCTGAATGAAATGCTTTCTAAACATTTAAACCCAGAGAACCCATGAGAAACCTGAATGCAGAAGGGGTAGCTTCAATAACAGAATAAGATAAAAAGAAAGCCAAAGGCCTGTGAATTGTAGTTACGCAGCACCTACAAAGGCATTTAAGATGGCTAAAGTTGGTGTAAATCTAGGTACTTTGAATGGCTCTCTGAAGGAAACTCTTATTCCATCAACAAGACAGAGAGACCTAGGGAGACATAGACTTTAAATGATAAACCCAAGTCTAAAAGATGAATACTGCCACTTACAGCTACATCGAGAGGACCACGCAAAGACTAGGAAGGTAGATACTGACTGCATCCACACCCACTGTCATGCATGTGCTGAAAAGCTCCTCATTAAATATTTTTCAAGGTTTATATTGTACTCACTGTCTTTCTTACTGCAATCTAGGGGGATCAGATGGACACTATGCAGCTCAACTTTCAAGTTGCCTGACCAAACGGACATCTCTCTCTGTCACTCCTCAAAACTCCCAACCCACCTGTTCAAAGTTGTCATTAATTTTAATCTTCCAGTCCACTCCAGAGGCTGCGTAGCACTTAGCGTTTGCCACATCTGAGGCATTAAATTTTCTGAGTAATCTGAATCACCAGTAAAAATGACCAGCAGACCATTTTCTTGCTTTGAAAAATGGCCTTTTTACACGCTGATTCAAGTCTATGAAATGAGCCTTCCCAATGCTCTCAATCCCACTCCAGAAACTAGGACGACCACTCATCTCTTCTCCTGCCCTTCCAAGAACAAGTTGCATCCTTTTGAATGCATCTCCCCTAACCTAGAGCTGTAGAAAAAGAAAAAAACACACCAAAATAAATAACCCCAAATCTTCCCAAGAAAAAGTCCAGAGCCAAAACATTCTACCAAAGCAGAACTTCCATGGCACACTCTTCTCCCTCAGGGAAAGTGAGCAGTTTTAAAAAAAAAGTGACAGATGTTAGCCATCTCACTCGGTGCACCACTGGAAGGCACCCAGTATGATGAGGTGTACAGCATAAGAACCTCTGATGATACCAGATTAATCGCTGCTTGCATTTTTCACATTGGCTTTGAGTTTGGCTTGCATTTTTCACATTGGCTTGGCTTGGTTTGGCTTGCATTTTCATCGTTACTCTGATTACGTTCCCAATTGGGTCAGTAGGTACCATTGGACAGGAATAATTTGCATACTTCACTATGGTGTTGATGATACCATGAGTGAGTCAGTCAGTGTCGGCACGGGTGATGAGGAAGCCACGGGTGAGCTGACCTCTAAAAGGTCTGTGCTTCATCAGAACAACTCTAAGACGTTAAGTGGCTGAAATACATGGGTTAATGCAACCAAAATACTTTATCAGCAGAGAACTGTGAAAATCACAGGCCAGCTACAGCGCTTAACACAGAGGCTGACTGGGCTACATATCATTTCAGGCTGCAAAGGACCAGGACATACGACTGCAGGAAAAACAGGATCTCAGTACACCACTGTGGATGCCAAAGAGGGGGTAACAAAACCTGCAGCTGAGGGAAAGGAAGGCTACTCTGCCCTTGCCAGCTAATGTTTCCATGCAGCTTTTATAGGCTTCTTCTCCCATAGAGAACTGAGAGCCAGTGAGGTCAAAGAGTTTGAGAAGTAAGCAGTGAAAAGACCAGGAAGCTCAGCTCAGTTTTCATTCAGTACTTGCAGTTATACTTTTACAGCCTGCAGGCAGTTCCTTTTCACATGTATGTCATTGGCTGGGAAGAAGAGTTGAGAAGATGACAAAATTGACAATTTGGGGATTGAATAACTCGGTCGGGGGAAATGCAGGGCAGAGTTGCATGCTGGAAGGACTGCTTTCTAATTTTGTGCCACGATACAGATGGACAGATGGGAAACTAATCCTGAGAGCTGAATGCAACGCACATTGATTCACTTGCAGTTTTCCCTGCTAAGCATGATACTATAGCTTCAGCAGGAGTGAAAACCGAGTTGTACAATTACCTCTTATCAATCAACTTCCAAAAGGGTGAGGGAAAAAAAAAAAAAAAAAAAGGATAAAAAAAAAGCCCCAAACAACCTCTCTTATCTCTGCTATGTAGACCCCTTAATGGGATCTGGATCTCTAAGAGGCTAAAATAACGAGTGAGTTAATTAATTCTCTGCACTTAATCAGCACAGCTGCAGCACTGACATGCATGGAAATGGAATGAAGGGAAGAACAGCAGCATTGACAGCCACAATGGTAAAAGAATAACCTTGCCAGCTGTCACCAGCCGTCTTCCTACAACCCAAGTAACTGTCACTGAATCCTCTCTGGACATAGCACATGCTCCACAGATCGCCTTGTCAGTCACACTGTGTTTCTAAGGCTAGGCTCAGCCTTCGTCCATGTCACAACTTCCCTAAAAAAGGCAACGACCGGCTCCAAATGAAGGTTACTAACAGTCAGGAAGTCCTGCCTTCTCTCCAGAGAGGAGACTGGCTAAGTGAATGTGCAATGCAGAAAAGCCTCTGTGGGAAAGATCCCACGCAATTGCCCATGCAATAAAGTAGAGCAGGCATGTCTTTTGCATGAATCTGGCAGTCAAGACAGAGGAAGCTACAGTGAAACAGCTCTTAGAAAAGCTGGGTTTAACAGCCCCATTGTGGCTGTCCCTTACCAAGAAAGGCCAGTGACAGCTAAACAGACAGCAAGCAAGAGTCTGCAAAACACTTCCAGTGTCCAAGAGACAGAGCAAGGTAAATACTACTGAACCTAGATTCCATGGACTCTGTCCTCAGTCAAAACACAGCACAGAGGGAAGTCAAGCAGGACGTGTCAGGCTGAGAGGATCTGAATGAGCAGTACTTCCTTCAGCAGTGGCTCCTAAGGCCAATTCCACACCAGCACCACCTCCTTTTGCTGACTTCTGTCCCCTCGAAGCAAATGTTACTATAGCCACAGCAGCTGTGTGGGGCTGCCAGCTAGAGCATAATCAGAGAGTTATTTGGTTTTAAAAGAAACCCTCCTCCCCAGGTGTTTTGTTTTACAATTCAATCACTTTACACACCCCCACAGAACTACGGACAGGACATTAATGCCTCCTAAGGCCGCCCAGAGCCTCTTAATCTAGACCTACCACTCACGAAATAACTATAATCGTTACCTACAATGCATGCTGAAGAAAGAAGCTCAGAAATGCAGCTAAAACAGTACTGTGTGACTCTGGCCTCAAACACATGCAGCCATTATGACTTCATCACATGTTCTGAATCTCTCAAAACAACTCTTTGAAACCACCGATAGCATCAGTAAAACTCCCCTAGGACCATAAATCTACAAAGTGCTCTTGGTTGTTTGTCATATTCTCACTCCCTTACTTTGGATGCAGAAGGACAGAAGTGGATATTCTGTGTTACACTCTGCAAATATGTACAAACTGAGCCAGGGTACTGGCACTGCCTGCAGGCCAAAAGTCAGCTATGGCCAAATGCTAACTTAGCTTTGACAAAGGCCGTCTCAGCCACACTGGGCAAATCACTTCTTTCTGGCCTCAGAGTGAAACACACAGGCAGGCTTGCTCAGGCAGCACTATGCAGTTCAACTTTCAAATGTCTTCTGTGCCTTAAACCTTCTCGGGTCTCGGTGCCTTCCTTGCTCTTTGCGCTTGACGAGCACGGCACGTATCTCGGGTGCCATCCCTAGTCTCTCGAATGCCTGTACTTACCAGCATATCGCCAGTCCAGGGCTGCTTTTCTTGCGTTAACAAGCTTAAATCATGGATTGGTAGCATGTCTCAGAAGTTTCTGGACAGTCCTTGTTTGCGGCGTCCTTCTGTGCTGTGTTGGTGGCTCTACCTGCTAGCTGTCCATTTTCACGGACTGGAACTTCTTCCCTGCATCCTTCCGTTCGTAGGTCTTTAAGCTGGGCTTTCTGAGCATCTGTCATCTCAGATTTGACAGCAACTTCTTGTAACGGGCCATTACATTGGACTCTATTCTGGGGCCGCTCTAGAGTGTCTTTGCCATCGTGGCACCACAGGGCTTTTATTCTGGCAGCATCTTCTTCTGGTGTCATTCTTGCTTGTGGTCTTACTGGGTCTCATGTCACATTTATCGTGTTGTCTGCGTGTATTGTTGGTCTTCGTGCCAGGGTTGGAGCTGCCTTGCCCAGGGGTGTAGCAATTTTAAAGACAGGGGTAGCACAGCTTTATTGTTGTGGGGTGATATGTTGATCTGCTCAGATTCTTTTGGCAATGACCATACAGTCCATCTCTGGCCAATTAGCTGTAGCCAGCTGCCACAGTTATTTTCATAGTGTTTTGGAGTTGTGTGAGGTTGGACTCTGGTCTTCTGGGAACAGCAGTTTGTGTGGTAGTCAATACATGTGAGGCTTGATAGGCGATGTTTTTTTAGCTGTAGTTAGAAAGAACGTGCCAAGAGAAGATGGACCTTGCATCTTGTCAAGCTATCGGTCAGCAGCCAGCCGACTTGCTTCATGGGGTTTGTTTGGGCTGTTTTTCAGATGCGGAGGGACAAACCCGTGCCAAAGTGCAACAGAAGAGGTGAGCTGAGTGCCGAATGATGGTGGGCCGGTGTGCAAGGTCAGAGAATTGGCATTACTGTTGGTGGCTCGGAGTAGCTTACACTGTTTTGGCATTGTTTTCTAGGTGTGAATCAATGTCTGAAGTGAGAGATCCACAATGGTGTGGATTCTGGCAAGGTGAGTGATGACCGGTGTGCTGAAGTAGCAGTTTTTGGGATGTCATATTATTGATGTAGCTATAATCATACCCTGTTGTTTGAGTTGGAAAGGTGGCGGGCAGATGGAAGAATGTAACTCCAGGCGGTCGAGCGGCCAAGGTAAAAGAGGGGGAGAGAGGAAGAGCTGCGGGTTTGGCCTGTATCTTAGCATATGCTTTTTCCTCTGTTTTTTTTTTGGCGATGCTGGACATCCCATCTCACTTTCTGGGAGTAGTGCTTCTGAGGCAGGTGTCATTGCTTTAGAGGTGAATGCTGGCCCCTGCGGCTGTGATGGGTGGAGTTCTGTCTTGCAGGTCATGAAGAGCAACCTGCTGAATGCAGGAGCATCCCCATTAGTTCATGTGCTCCAGATTCTGGACCCTGCCCTCTGAACTGTAAGTCAAGAGGCAAAAGTGGGCTGACTGGGGCCAGCAGGGAATTTAAATTTGGAGTTATAGAGATGGCCCTTTGGGGTCTGTTATTCCCGGTGGTTGCTAGAGCACCCAGGGTCCATTCCTCAGGATGCGAACGGGGGCCAAGCAGGGCCGTTCTAGCCTGCGTCCGTGGCCTAGTGTCATTTGCGTAGTCTGTGCTACACTTCCTATACAGTGCCTTCTACAGATCTCTCTATGGTTCACCCCATGGGCCCTCTGCACTTGGTACATGCAATGGTAATGTCTTGAGTGCCTCTCCTTTTCAATACAGAGCATGTCAAGCGCTTACCATCTTGTCATGGGAGCCAAAAGTCTATTTTGCATTGCAGATGTTTCTGGAGGGTTACCTTTGTGGAGGCATCTGTGCTGGAACGATCTGCTCTTGAAAAATATATTTCCATTTAGATCCCAGACAGGATTGCATGGCTGCGTTCATATGGGTTTAGGTTTTAGAGTCCAACTTGTCATGCATCTGCTGTTCTGGTTTTGCATTGCATTGCTCAGTATTTACAGTGACAGCCACCTGACATGGTGTTGCAGTGTGGTGTTCTGTATGACACTGTATGGAAGGGTGTTGTATTTGTCCTGCATTGCAGCACTGCAAGGTTCTGTATTCATGTGGCCCTGCACTGTGATGTAAGACGGCATTGTCCTGCATGGCTCTGTATCGCGCTTGGTCTCGACTGTGGCCTAAGCATGTGTTGTATTGTAGAGCTCTGTATCGCCCATGGTAGTGCGTCGCACTGTGTGGCCCTGTTGCACTTGGTCTCAACTGTGACTATGAACTCTGGACTTTATGCAGATTGGATCCTTGTTTTTGTTACTAGTTTTGCTGACACCAATTCTCTGAATAGGACTGAAGGTGAGATTATGTAGCAGGTGTTAGGATGCGCATCACCTCTGGATCTGTATATGCCCCTTCCTCTTCCTGCATGGTTTTTCCCTAAGTGAGGTTTTGCCTGTGGGTGTGCCTTGTGCCTGCCCCCTGCTTGATCCTGTCCCGTGCTTGTGCCTGCCCCATGCACCTGCCTTGTCCCCATCTCCCTAACTACTGCTGCTCAAAATGCACACCACCAATAAACTGTTTGCACTGTGAACTTTGCTCTGGTAACTCCTTCGGCCCAAAATCCCATCATGGACAATCCACCCTGAAGCCCTGTGGCTTCCGTAGGGCTTTCCCAAAGCCAAGGGATGGGAGGGTGGAAAAGCAGCATCACTTTTTACATTTTCTCCCTGTATCTCCCTCTTCCAATCTCCCTGTCCCTGAGTGTTTGTTCTTGCCCCTGTTCCTGATGGGCTCCAGGTGTTGCCAGTGGGGCTGAAGACAGGACTGGCCCTTCTGTGGGCTATAAATGCTCTGCCTGAGGGAGCTAGTAAAGGGGAACTGGCTGAGGAGGGAGTATGGTGCCTCTAGCACGGAAGGGCTGGTCCCTGCAGCAAGGAAGGATCCCCTAGCAGATGACTGGCACACTATGTCAGGAAATCTGTGCCTGCATCACCCGCACATGCGAGTCCCTGGCCGTGGAGGGGCATTGAAGGTCTGAGCCCATGTGAGCAGCTGCAGTGAGTTGCGCATTCTCCTGTGTGTGCCCCCATCCATCTCTGCCACCCTGCCTGTCGCTCCTTCCCACTCTGCTGCCTGTGAAAGGGCTGCCCAGACACCATGAGGGCCAGCAATAGTTTTTTATCCTGGCACCTTTGCTGTGGGATCCTGCTGGGCACGCTGCCGTCTTCCCAAGGGCACCAGGGCTTCTGCCAGGCTTTTCTCAAGCTGGGGGGTGTGTGTGTATGTGTGTGACATAGCTGGAAAAAAAGTGGAGGCTGAGATGGGGTGCGAAGTCAGGGAAAATGTGGGAGTCAAGAGGTGGTGGGAGGGCAGAAAAATGATGTCACTTCTTAAGTTTTCTTTGTATGTCTCCCTCTTTCTATCTCCCTGACCCTATGTGCTAGTTCTTACCTTTGTTTCTTTTCCCCTATCACTTTAGACCTCGGTTACTTCCACCTCTCTCCTGCTCCCTGTCTCTTACATATTCCTCCATCTTTTCCCATCCACCCCCCAGCTCTCCTCTCTCTATACTGTTGTCCCTCTCCTGTTTGCAGCATCCCGTTTGCTGGCTGCCTGTCCCCCATCTCTTCTCTACCTTCCTCCTACTTTTCTCTTTCCTGCTCTCCTGCTGTCCTGCTGCATTTGGGCACCGAGCCTTGTAGCCAGCTCAGTGCCAGGAGTCGTTCTGGGCAGGAGTGAGTAAACTTTTCCTGCCTCCTCTGTGCCCCTGGATGGTTTTCAAGCCCCTGGGTGCAGAGCTCCTGGTTGTGGGCAGGTGCCAGGGAGGGGGCCATGTGCTGTGGGGCTTTGGCCAGGCCCCTGTTCCTGACGGGCTCCAGCTGGGGCAGGTGTGGCCAGTGAGGCTAATGATGGGGCTGGCCCTGCTTTGGGCTATGAAGGGGACTGCCTGGACACGCCTGCCTGAGGAGTCAAACCAAGGGGCTTCCACAGGCAGCTGTCTCCAGCTGGTCCCTGTGGCAAGGAAGGATCCCTCCCAGCCATCCCCAACAGAGCGCCCCACCGGCACATGACACTGGGACCTTGCCGTCTCTGTTGGCTGCACACATGTGAGCTGCTGCATGTCCAGGAAACCTCATGGGAGAGGTGTATTGAGTCACCCACCACCTACTCCTAAGGTGAGGCAGTGGAGGGGGAAGGGGCAGAGACAGAGAGAAAAGCCTCGGGGTGGTGGAGGTCTGCCGTTGGCACCAGGAGCCATGTGTCCCCTCACGTGTGTCCAGTCCCATCCCTGTCCTGGTTCTCCAGATCTCTGCCTGCCTCCTTGCCTGTCGCTGCCTCTGTCTGCCTTTCAGGCTGTCTAGTTTGCCAAAGCTTTTTGCTCTTCTGCTAGCATTGCCCTGTAAAGTGTCACCTTCTACCTTTCCTTTCTCTGTCTTTTCCTTCCTGGCACCCCACGAGCTCTGTTCTCATTCTGCCCTATTGCTTGTGAAAAGGGCATTTCTAGGTCTCCCTCTCTCCCTGCCTCCATTTATCCAGGTCCCTGTTGATTGTGGGAAGTGTGGTGGGTTTCCACTAGCGCTTTTGTTGTATTTTCTTCCTCTGGTTGAGGAAAGGAAGTGATGGAGCACCTTGGTGGGCACTCAACAGCCAGCCAAGGTCAACCCATGGCAGTTTGCTTCTACTGGGCTCTCTGTTCCTGTTTTTTCCTCCTTGCATGTTTCTTGTACCCCATCGCTTTTGAAAGTTTCTACCTCTCCGTTCCTGTCTTTTAACTTCTCACTTAAGTCTCTTGAACCCAGTCGCTTTTTAAATTTTCTTGCAACCTCTCTCTTGCTCTCCCCCTCCCTGACCTAATTTTAATTTCTTGCCTGTTTCTCGTATCTTGTTGTTTTTCACATTTTTGCCTGCATCCCTTTACGCAGGTCCATATACCTATTCTTTTAATTCTTGTACCCTTTCACATTTAAAATATTCTTTCTGCTTTTCCCTCTGTCCATCTCCCTGACTCTAGTTCTTAATTCTTCCCTCTGTGTCCTCTACCCAACCACTTCTTCAGTTTTGCTTCTTCCATCTGTCACCCTGCCCCCATGTGTTATTTCTTGCCTGTGTTTCCCGTACTCCATCGCTTTTTGAAATATTTGTTCTACATGTGTTTCTATTTGGCTCCCTGTTTCTATTTTTAATTTCTTGCCTATGTTTCTTTTTCCCTGTTGCTTTAGAATTTGTCCCCGGCCCTTGTTTTGCCTCTGTCTTGTCAGTCCCTTCTGCCTCACTCCCCATCTCTCCGATTTGTCTCTCAGTCCCTATTTTCTGGTGCAATCTCTCAGCTCTCCTCTCTACACCCTTGTCCCCCTCTCCAGCCCTCTCTTGTTCATGGTGTCCCATTTTCTGGCTCCCTCTCCCAATTTCTTAATGCTTTCCCGTGTTTCTTGTGCCTCACTGCATTGCAATTTCTCTTTCTCATTTTCCCTCCCTCTGGCACCCTGTCCCTCCTTTTTAATTCCTCTCTCTGTCCTGTATGCTCTCACTTAAAAAAAAAAAAAATTCTTCCTCAATTTTCTTCTATCCACCTCCCCGACCCTATTTTTAAATTATTTCTGTTTCTTGTACCCTGTTGCTCTTAAAGATTTCTATCTACTTTTATCCCACATCCTGTCTTTATTTTTTAATTATGCCTTATCTTTCCTCACCACCATCCTTTTAAATTTTTCTTTCTCTGTCTCCATTTTTGTTGGCTGTCACTTTCTGTATTTTTATATCTTTCCCCTTTATTTCCCTAATCCCTATTGCTTACACTGTATTTTCTACATCTACTCTTTGCTTTTTGATATCTTAAGTTTTAACTTTTTCTTTTTCTTCAGTGCCTTTGCTTTATAGATTTTTCTTTCTACTTCTCCATTACTATTTTTATTTTTTTCCCTTATTTCCTTAATCCCCATCGCTTTTAAAAGTTTCTGTCTACAGCCTTGCCTGTCTGTGTTTTGCCATCACGGTTTGGCTGGTCCAGAATCACAGCCCAGCAATGCTCAGCAGGCTGTTAGCAGTTTGAGTCAGCTACAGGTGTAGCCCAGACCACTGTGTCATGCTCAGTATAAAGGGGGAAGGTTTGCTGAGGAAGGGGATCTCCCGCGGGGCTCCTGCAGGGCTCTCTCCTTTCCCTGCTTCTCCTTGCTCCCGAGGACCCCTCTCCTGTCGATCGTGGCTGCTGCACGTTCATTTGGCCCAGTGTAACTTTGCATGCCTCTGTTGGTAGTGGTGCTGTCTCGTTAAACCCGATTTCACTTCGACCCGCAGGTCTCCTCCCCTTTTCTCGACGCCCCTCCCTGGCTAGTGAGGGGTCATCGGGGGACAGGGCGGCTGTTGCAGTGTAGCCCCGGATACGGGCTGGAGGGGCACGTTCGCTGCCTTTTCTGTCCATCGCCCCCGGATTTCCTCAGAGCCCGCGCTTCTTAAATGGGCTTTCTGCGCGTTTCAGTTCGCTTTGCGGCGCTCTGCTGCCACCATGCGGCCAAGGGCAGGTACTGCAGCCCCGACCCGCGGTGTCGTTCGCTGTTTCCACGCTGCCGTTCGCCCGCAGCGGCCATGCGACACCGCGGGGGCTGCCTGGCGCCGTCTGCTGCCTCCCGGTAAGGCAGCCCCGCTGCCGCTCCGCCCCTCGCCCTCTGCCCGTTCGCGCGCCGGCTTCGGCCCCTCCGGCGCGTCGGTGGTGGGCGGGGCAAGCGCGTGCCGGGCAAACGCGTGCCCGGCAGCAGCACGGCGGCGCGCCGGGGGAGGGCCGAGGCCACCGGTGAGGCGAGCGAGTCATCCCTTTCGGCGGGTGCGCGGGGTCTCCTGGTCGCCGGCCGCCCGGAGGTGCCGTCCCGCTCCCTCCTCCCGCCCCTGGTGCGCGTGCTTTGGCGCTGCCCAGCGGTGCTCCCGCCCGCCCAGGGGTGTGTCTTCCATGCTCCCCCCGCCCGGCAGGGGGCGCGCTTTGCCGCATCCCCCGTTCTGGTGGGCGCGTGTTCCTGCATCCTGTCGCGCCGCCGGAAGCGTCACTTCCGCCTCTCTCCCCGCCCCTCCGGGGCGCGTGGCTTCCTGCACTCTCCGGTGCACCGCCCGGCAGTGCGAGTCGCGGCAGGAGCGGCGCGGTCACCGAACGTTGCGGGGCTGGGGCTGCGGCTGGGGCTCTTCTGGCTCGGGCTCCGCCGGGGGAGCGGGTGAGTGGGGAGCGGGCGATCGACCGGTGGGTCCCGGGGAAAGCCGTGAGGCGGGCGGCCAGGCCGGCGGGGCCCGTGTCGGAGGCGCGGAGCGGGGCGGGGGGGGCTGCGGGCGGAGCCGCGCCGTGTGGGAAGGAGCGGGGGGGAGCCGCGCCGTGGGGGGGAGGGGGGGGAGGGCGGTGTCCCCGCAGGGCCTGAAGCCAGGCAGGCGCCTCTCGCGGCACGGCGGGAGCGGCGGTCCCGGGGCGCGGCGCTGCCGGGCTGCCCTGCCGGTGCGCCGGAGCGGGCCGGGCGGTGCTCGCCGGTGTCTGGGGCGGGGCGGCGGGGCCTGCTCGGTGCCGGGCAAAGGGGACGGAAAGGGGCCGGCTGGGGCTCCAGGGGGCCCTGCCCGGCCCCTCGGGCAGAACCTTGCTCGGTCTTCTCGCCGCTGGCCGGGCGACCTGACCAAGAGGTTCCTGTTCCGCCGCCTCTTCCGGCGTCGCGTTCCGTGTCCCACGAGGGAGATCCCGCGCGGGCGGATGCGGTCGGTGCTTGGGCGATGGCCCACGTGGGGCTGGGGGAGCGCGGAGGGGCCAGGGCGAGTGGAAGGGCCCCGCCGCCCCTCCCCACCCAAGCCCGGGGCAGAGAAGCTGGGGACAAAACGCCGTTAATGGAGCACGGTTCGTTCCCCGGGAGGTCCCTTGGGAGTCGAGAGTGTTTTTTTTTCCGGGCCGAGGAACAGACTTTCCTCCGTGGTAAGTGCAGAGCTGCCTGTTGCCGCCTTGAGAGTTTCTCTTCTCGTGGTTCACCCTGATTTTATGGGTGGGGTGGAGATGGCTTTTTATTTTTAGATGCCCGAGTACATTGTCAGTAACCTGTGGTGTGAGGACAGTGAACTCTTGAGTACCTAGATGCCGGTAGAAATGTAACCAAAGACACAGGATGGACAGTGATGTTTAAACTTGGTTTATAGTCGATTTGTTTTTTTCATTAGAGTGTTGATGACTGCTTGTCCTGTGGTTCAGTCCACATGCTATTCCGTGGAGCCCTCAGTCTGGGACTTTTATGTGTTAAAAAAAAAAACAACTTGTCCTTCAAAAAAAAGGACTAGTCCTTCGTAGGACTGAGGTATAGACTTGGGGAGTCTCTTAAAGACGTGATCAGAATTAAAGCTGGATTTCACTTAACGTTGCTGCTGTTTGTCTTTGCTTTTGTTACTGTCCCCACCGCTCCGTCATGATTGGGAGCTCCGAATCATGCCCTTTTTTTTTTTTTCCAATTTGTAATGCCTTTCTCCCCCCTGCCCCTCTCCTAGGACTGTAGCGTACAGACCCTTCATTTAAACATTAGTTTGTTTCCTCACAATTGAGTTCTGATGATTGAAATCGCAGAAATTACACCTGTCTGTCTTACAGATTCAGAGTATTTCTGAACATGTACCCTCACAGACAAATGCTGTGGGGATACGCATCTTCTGCACTTCATCCTCCAGCAGGACAATCCGCTGAGACGGGGATGAGCTGTGAAGGGGCAGTTTCTGCAAGGAGGCAGTTGACAAGGGCAGGTGGGTCGCTGTACATTTTAAGGATAGTATTTGATTTGGGATGTCTAGGGTGAGGAAACCCTGGCTCTATGTAGGCTTGAGAAAAGGTGCGTAGTTATCTGTGTCGATCTAAGGAAGGGAGTTCTGGTGAGACTGAAGCTGCCAATGAGTCAGAAGGAGAAAAAAAAGAAAAAAAAAAAAAGGCAGAAAGCACCCAGTTTTCTATGAAAACCAAAATCTCTAGTGGCCTGTCTCAACAGCTGTACCAAAGATGATGCAAAATGCTTTTTCCTCCACTCGGTTGTAGTCATTGCAAACCTTCGCCGAAATAGGAAGCTTTCGATTCCTAGCCCGCTTTGTGCTAAAAGGTGGCTTGTTTTTTTTTTTTTTCCTCTCTCAGCAGACTATCAACTGGCATCATTTCACCATGGTGACCCTTTCTTCTGCCCTGGAGGTACAAGACTGGCCCAGAGGATCCCGAGTGGCCTACAAGGACAAGGTACGTCTGCCCCGTGCGTCTGCGTTTTTCCCCAGGTACTTGTAGTACGGACTTTAAAGTGAACGTGAAGAACGTGCCAGCTCTCCTTCTCTAGTTTTGATAGGAAGTGCTTCAGCAGAAACACTCAAAATAAGGTCTGTTCTGGAGCACGTTGTGCCTGTGTGAAGTGTACTCCCCTCCGTTTATTTGCTCTTCCTGAGAGCGTGCGTAGCTTTCTGTTTTGTGTGCTTGCTGAGAAACGATTCTGTGAGAATCGTATGGTGCTGAAAGGGGAAAGAAACTGTGCGTCAGAGTTTGGATGTTCTGAAGAAATGGACTGTGTTCCAGATAAAAGCTTTCTCCTTTTTCAGTCCTTAAGTGTTTAAAATATCTCATAGGGGTACGTGAAAACCTGACTGAGATACTGACATCTGTACTAAGAGCAATCAAGGTCGTGGGTTGGGGTTTTTTGTGTGTTGTGTTGTTTTGTTTTGTTGTTTGGGGTTTTTTTGCTTGTTTGGTGTTTTTTTTCCCCCCACCTCTCTCTGGCAAATCTTCCAGTCCTGTTTGGTAGCCTTAAGCATTGCAGAACTGGGTGGTTGATTTCTGCATTGTGTCGTCATCCCTGTCCGTCATCGTCCCGTCTGTGTGTGTGTCGTGTGTGTGTGTCCCCCCCCAAAGTAAAATAGTATGGGGATCTCTTATCTTACTAATTTTTTATAAGTTTCATTTCTGATAGGAAAAAACCCCAAACAGTTCATGTTGTGTAATATACAAATGGACTTGCCTTGTTTAAACTGTAACCGCCCGCGAGCTTCAGGGTACGATTGAAGAGGGTGTTTAAGCAATTTGGTATTTCTTCTATGTGTTTAAAAAGAGAGGCTGCTGAATGTTATGGGTGGTTTTCCCCATATTTGGAGGGAGCACTCCAAAGTACTTTATTTCTGTCTGGCTTTCGGTGGTGCATTTCCCTGGCCATTGGGTGGCATCTCTCCTGGGCGGTGCAGCTGCCCAGATGTCCCTCCTAATGGTGTAATGCACAAGAAACCCCCCAGTCGGATGGGAACGGTGTATTTTGGAGACAGGTGATTTAATGGTATCTGCTTGCAGCTGGGTGAGTGCAGTTAACGCAAACATCAAATCAAATACTTTGGTAGTGTGAGCATTGTTGTTGGATGTACATGAACATCCACGTGCCTTTTCGGTATAAAGTGAACGACTGAGATTTGTTCTTTCTTTAAAGAACGTTTTAAACATGACTTTGTTATGTTTATTTAGAGTTTTACACTTCACTCTGCAGATTTATTGACTGAGCAAGCGAGACGTGCAGCAGCAGCGGCGGCGGCGCAAGGGCTGTAGCTGTTGTGGTGAGTCCGAGGATGGTACGAGGTCTTCCTGCGGTCTCACGGGTGGGGGGGGGGTGGGGGGTGTATCTCCCCCCAGGGGTGCTGTGAGAAAGGGACGAGACGTTTTCCAGCACTATCAAGGGTGTTTGCTTTTATGCTGAGAATGCTTTCAAAATTGTATTGATGAGTCTTAGTATTGATTTTTTTTTTTAATTTTTTTTTAAGCGTACCGATGGCTCTGGCTTTGAACAGATGTGTTGTAGTTTGAGCTGACCTCCTTTAGCTCAACTGCTATCCTATCCCTCATTCTCACTGAATTCTTCTGCTTTCTCCTGTGTTACTTTTCTCATATGCTGAGACATAACTTGGGATTTTTGTTCTTGAGCTGCCGTGTTGTGTCTGGTGCTGCTCGGCAGCTCCCCCTGCCCAGGTTTGCCTGCCGGCCGTTCAGCGTGCTCGCCCGGCGGCGCCAGCCCTGCGGCCGGAGGCTCCTGGCTCTGTCTCCAGCGGGGACCCGCGGGTGCTGCAGCCGGGGCTGTCCGGTGGGGAGAGTCCGGGGCCCAGAGGGTCTCCTCCCCGCTGTTCTGCCCGCCCCCCCCCCCCCCCCCCCCCATCCCTGTCGTCCGTCCCCCCGTCCCGTCCCCCCCCCCAAGTGATTCCCATGGAGATGTTGCCCCATGCGAGGTTTTTGCGGGACGTTCCCCCGAACCCCCTGCCCTCCGACCTTGTGCCCCCTCCGCCCCACCATGCTCGGCACCGCCCTCCCACCGCCCCTCGGGTGCCGCCTGCACCCCCCGACTTGCCCCTCGCCCCCAGCCCAAGCTCAGACCCGCCCCTTCCCCGCTCCCGCCCCGCCGGGGGCGTGTCCTCCCGCCCCAGGGGCGCGGGGCCGGCGGGCGCTCGGCGCGCAACGCGCGGGGCTGCAGTGCCGGGGCCGCCCCGGGCACGCGCCGCCCGGCGGGCACTGCTGCCGCGCGGCCAAAGCGCGGTCCCGCAGCGCGGCGGTCGCGCGCCGGGCGTGGCCCTTCCGGCGCGCCGGCGGCGGCTCGCGCATGCGCGGTGCGCGAGAGCAGCATGGCGGCGGGTGAGGGGCGAGGTCGGCGGTGAGGCGAGCGAGCTCCTTCGGCGGGTGCGGGAGTCTCTGCTGGCCGCTGGCCGCCGGGGGTGGCGGGACGGGAAGCCTCAAGGCCCGTGCTGCGGCGGGCAGCCCCGGGGAGCTCCCGGGAGCTGGTGGGAGGGAAGAGGGGAAGGAGGCGGACGCCCCTCCAGGCGCCGGGTGCCTTCCCAACTCGCCAGAGCTCCCCTTGAGCCTTCCCCGGCCCCGCTGGCCCCGCGCAGCTGCCCCCAGCTCCAGCACCTCCCCTGCAGCCTGTCTCCCCAGGTCATCCTGTTGTGATGGCAGCAAGCTGGCCCTCGGATACACTTGATTCTGCCTTAACGTGGATACCATTAACTGCAGTGCAGGGAAAAAGTGGCATCTCCAGAAGCTGCTGTGGAAGGAGGCGATTTGGCCGGGGATGATCTACGGTCATAATGGTCACTGATTCTCCTTGTCTCCCAGAGGCTGCACTGAGGGCACAGGTGTCCCTTCCTCCCCTGAGGATGCTGTTGTCTGCACCCGCCTCGGTCTTGCCTGGGTTGTCTCTGCCTGACCTCGCTCTCGTCGCGGCGTGGGGGCAAAAAGGGGCGGGCGGAGCACTTGCTGGCTGTGGGCAGTGGACAGGAGCTGCTGCGGCTGAAGCTGGAGAGGCCAGAGAAAGAAGAAGGAATCAGAGGCCGGCCGGCCGGCAGCTGCCTCCCGCCGCAGGCAAGCGGAGAGTCCATGTGCGTAACCCATGGCATGGTACGGCCGTGTGATGCATGAACGAGCGAGGCTACATGTCTAGGAAGCCTTGTCTCGCAAGAGTTGAGACAGCCATGTAATCTTTTAGGTGGAGAACCACCATGTGACCGGAGCTGCAGAAGAGGAAGGGAGGAGAGGAAGAGAAGGAAGCGTCTGAACGGGCAAATTCTCCTGGCAGCACTGAGAACAAGGGATGCGGTGAGTCCTGGGCCCTCGGGGCCCCATCGCCCCACTTGTGTGTCCCAGGCCCTCCCTATCCCTCCCCTGGCCCCCTGTCTTTCACATGGTGCTGTGATTTCCCCCTTGCCCGCCCCTGTCTTTTTTTTTTTTTTTTTTTTTTTTTTCCCCCTCCCCTTTCTCAGTCTCTCTCTGTCCAGCTCCTGGTCTCTAATTTTAAATTCCCCTCTCTCTCTGGAAGCCTGTCAGGACTTTTCTCTGTCTGGCTCTCTGTCCCTGTTGTTTAATTCCTTCCTGTGTGCCCTTTTAGGCCTCACCATTTTTATTTGCTCGGTCTCTCTTGGTCCAGCACAAGATCCGGATTTTTTAAAATTCCTCCCTCTCTGCCCTGCAGCCTGTCGCTTTCGAAGTTCGTGTTGCGATTTCATTCCTTTTGCCGTCTCTCCCTGCTGGGATTTTTCAATTGCTCCCTGTCTGTCTCGCAGCCCGTTGTTGCTTTCTTGTTCTCTCTGTCTCTGTTGGGCTCCCTGTCCCTGTCTTGACCCACTTCTAAAAATGCCTTCCTCTCTGCCTCGTATGCATTGTTCTTGAAACTTCCGTTTCCCGACGTCTCTCTGTAGGTTGCTCCTGGTCCCAGATGTTTATTTCTTCCCTCTCTGTCCTGTGGCCTGTTGCGATTTGGTGTTTCTGCGTGTCTCCTGTTCCCGGCTCTCGGTCCCCGTTTTTCAGTTTCTCTCTCAGCCCTGTAGCCCACTGCTGTTATCTGTCTGTCCTCATCTCTCTCTGGCCAGTTGCCTCTCCCCACATATGTGGTTCCTCCCTCTGCCCTGTGGCCCGTCACTGGTTTTCCGTTCTCTGTCCTGCTCCTTTTCCCCGAGTCTTCAGTTGCTCCCTCTCTGTCCTGTAGCCCATCAAGGGGCTTTGTTTCTTTCTCCATCGCTCCCTGTCCGGCTCCCTGCCCCATCTTTTTAATCCTTCCCTTGCTGCCGTGTGGCGGCTCCCCGCTATCTTCCCTTTCTTCATATCTCTCTCTGGACGGCTCCCGCTTCCCTGTTTTTCAGTTTCTTCCTTCTGGGCCCTGTAGCCTGTGGTGATTGTGCTGCTTTCTCCTTCTCTCTGTCCGGCTGTGGATCCCATTTCTTTAATTCCTCCTGCTTCTCCCTGTAGCCTGTCTTTCTGTCTGCCCTCTCCCCCTTTATCTGTCTCCCCACTCCACCTCTGGCGCCCTGTCCCTGTGTTTTAATTCTTCCCTCTCTGCCCTCCAGCTGTTGCTGTGCTTCCTGCGTGTGTCACACTGGGTCCGGCCCCTCATCTCTGTCTTTTCATTCCTCCCGCTCCTCCCTGGAGCTTGTCGTTGTCATTTTCTTTTGCTGTTGCTCTGTCTGGCTCCAGATCCTCGCAGCTTCCCCCCACCCCTGCCCCGCCTCGTTGCTCCTGGCTGTTTTTTCTGTCTCGATCTCTCTGTGCCTGGCTCTGGCTCCCTGTTGTTTCACTCCTCCCTCTCTGTCCTGTAGCCCATCGGCACATTTTCTTTCGTTGGGCTCTCTTTGGCCGTTTCCCTGTCCCTGTTCAGTTTCTTCCTTCTCAGCCCTGTAGTGTGCCGTGATTCTTTTTCTTTCTCCCCCTCTCCCAGCTCCCAGTCCCTCCCTTTTAATTCCTCCCTCTCTGTCCTGTTGCCTGTCAGGAGTCGTGTGTCCTGGAGTCCCCGGCCCACCCCACCCCCCCCAGCCCCTTCTCACTTTCGCACTTCCTGTCCGTGTTTTTTAATTCCTCCTCCTTTGCTGTGTAGCCTGTTGCTTTTTTCTTCTCTCCATCTCTGTGTCTCAGTGCCCCCATTTTTTAATTCTTACTCTCTGCCCTCTACCCTACCCCTATTTTCACCTTTCTCTGACCCTCTGTATCCAGCTCCCTGTCCCTATCGATTATTTTCTCCCTCTTACTCCTGCACCCGCTGCTATTCCCTGCTGTCGCCATCCCTCTCTGTTCAGCTCTCTGTCCCCAGATTTTAATTCCTTCTTCTGCCCCTCCGTAGCCTGTCTGGATTTTCCCCCTGCTCTCTGTCTGGCTCCCTCTCTCTGCCTTTTCATTCCACATTCTCTGTCCCATAGCCCCAAGCTATTTGTCTGTGTTTCTCAGTCTCTTCTGTCTGGCTCCCTGCTGCTGTTTTTTCTTTCCTCCTTATTTGTCTCATAGCCCATCACTGTTTCGTGTTTTTTTTTTTTTTTTTCTGTCTCTTTGTCCAGCTCCCAGTCCCTGCTCTTGAATTCCTCTTCCCTGTAGCCCGCTGCTGGTTTTTTCTGTTCTCGATCACGCTCTGTCTGGTCCCCTGTCCCTGTTGGTCAATTCTTCCTTCTCTGCCCTGCAGCCCCTGCAGTCTTGTACTTTTTTCCGTCTCTCTCTGGCCGGAGCTCTGTTGCTGCTCATGAGTTCCTCCCTCTCTGCCCTGTAGCCTGTTGCTTTTGTCCTTTCTCCGTCTCGCTTTCTCTGGCTCCCTGATGACGCTATTTTAATATTCCCTCCCTTTTTGTATGAATCGCTATACTTTTTGCTCTCCAGCTTTTTTTTTTTTTTTTCTGGCTCCCCGGCTCTATTTTTTAATTCTTCCACCTGTAGTGTGTAGCTCTGTGGTTTGTACCGTGTTGTTGTTCCCCCCACCCCCGCCCCTTCCCTCCATTGTTGGCTGTCTTGGCTCCCTGTCCCTGTTGTTTCATCCTCCCTCTCTGCCCTGTTCTTTGTTGTCTTTCTCCATGTGTCTCGGTCCAGCTTCCTGCCCCTGTTCTTCTTTCCTTCCTCTCTGTCGTGCTGCCTGTCCCAGTTTTGTCCTGCGTCTCCGTCCTCCTTTGTCGGTCTCTGCCCTGCTCCCTTCTCCCTCTATCTGCTGCCTCTCTTCTTCTCTCCCTGCTGCTTCTTTCTCCACCTGTCGGGCTCCCTGTCCCTGTCTTTCTCTCGCCATCCTGTTCCCTGCCTCAGGCGCTCTCGCTGCATCCGCTACCTGCGTGACTGAAGAAACGTTCGCAGTCTCCTTTGCCCTCCCAGCTGCGTTTGCAGTCCCTTCACAGCAGGCGAGGGGCTGTGAGGGAGCCCAGGGGAGGAGGTGCTGCGCTGCGGGGGTCGAGTGATGGCCCCCCGCTCCTGCGGCACGGCCCAGCCCTCGCCACAGCCGCCGCACGAGCTGTGGGCTCGTTGCCAGGGCCCCATGGCTGCCTGCGGGCGTCCGGCTCGGGCGCCATGCTCAGCGCTGCATCCGGCGAGCAGCAGGCTGTCCTGCCGGCGGGCGCCGCCGGTAACGGCCGCGCGATGCTGCAGGGCCTGTGGGATGGGGCCGCCGTGCCCGCTGCCACTTCCCCGTGAGGAAAGGCCGCTGCTGCCCCCTGGGCACAGGGCTGGTGGGCGTGCTCTTTTCCCTCGCCTGGCTCCCTGACCCCGTTTTCCTTCCACAGACCAGGACTCTGTGTCCTTTCTTTATCTGTGTCTCCCCCTCTCTGTTCTTTTCCCGGTACCTCTCTTTCTCTGCTCCTCAGTTCCTCTCCCTCACCTTATTTTTCTCTTTCTGTTCCTCTGCCCAGCTCCCCATGGCTGTGTTTTCGTTCTCCGTACCTGCTGCCCCAGCGTGGACTGCCGAGCGGTCCCAGGGAAGGGTGAGTGGACGGGCTCTGAGCCCCAGAGCAGGCGTGTTCCTCGCACTTAGATGGGTTTGCAAATAAACCCTCGCTCTGTCTCCTTTGTACTTGCTGAGCAGCGGTCAGAGAGTCCAGGGGAGCAGGTACACAGCGGGGGTAAGGGGCCATGGCTGCAGCTGCGGGCTGGTGCCGGAGGAGCCCCGGAGGGAGCCAGCGAGGCTGATGGCGATGGCCGCTCTGTGTCATGGGGCCGCAGCCCCAGGGGATGGTGCTGCTAGGGCACGCCTGCCCGAGAGTGCCGACAGCAGACGTCGGGCCCCGTCAGGGCAGCTCCCAGGGGTTTTGTGAGCTGGTGGAGAGGAAGGAGGAAGAGGGGCAGATGGCTGCCTCCGGGCACCTGGAGGCCTTCCCACCCCCTGGAAAAGTGCTCCGGCCTGCGCGCCCCATGCAGCTGCCCACAGCTCCAGCACCTGTCCCGTAGCCCCTGACCACCCCAGACCCTGCCCTCGCAGCAGCAAGCTGACCCGCGAACGTGCTTTATTGCCCCATAAGCACGGGTGCCGTTGGCAATGGTCTGGGGCAGGAGGGGGCGTCTCCAGGAGCTCCTGCAGAAGGAGGGGTTCCTGCCTGGGGAAAGGGGTGGCCGTCGCTGTGGACAACAGTTGGCCGTTCTTTGTGTCTCCCAGGGGCAGCGCTGAGGACTTGGTTGCCGGTTCCTCCCCGGGGATGTTGCTGACTGCACCTGGCTCAGGTTTGTGTCCTTATTCTCCCAGTTAAAGCGGTTCCGTTAGTTTAATTCCCTGCCCGGTCACGTTGCTGGTGCCGCAGATACCTGCAGTAGAAGAGCAGGTATCGGCCTTTGCGGTACGGGTCGCTGTCTTTGCTCAGTGCTTTGTACCCCGTGACACGGAGGCAGGTGAGGAAACTCCCCGCTGCTCCTCCGGCCGCCCTTGTGTCTGCTGGGGGTCGCCCCAGCCCCTTTCCCAGGGGATTGCAGGAAGGGTGGTGAGCAGGGCCCCGGGTGTACGAGCCCTGGCCTCTGCACAGGGAGCCCGTTCTGCTCCGGGGCTGCTGCGCTGCGGGCGCTCCGCTGGTCTGGTCGCTGGCGGCAGCTCTTGGAGCCGGCTGGGCTGCGCGGGCGTCGGGGGTTTGCTCACGGCAAGAAGCGGAGGCGTCGGTGTGAGGGAAGAGTTTCGAGACCGGCCGAGGTTCGGCTGTAGGCATAGTAGGAAGTACCCTTTTATGCAGTTGTTTTTGTTGTTTCAGGCTGGCGGTTTTCCGCTGAGGGTTTGGGGGTGGCAAAATGGTTTAATAGCCTGCCATTTTTTTTTTTTAAATTTTAGATGCATTGCATTTTTCTGGAATTCCTGACTATGGGAGATGGAACCTTGTTTTTTTTCCCCACCGTTTTTACTGTGTGCTGTGTAAGTTGCTGATGTCTTGATCTATGCTCTTTTTTCTCTCTTAATAGGACTGATGGTGAAATTGTCCAGCGAGGGTTAGGGTGAGCATCTTGTACTCGCCTGTATACGGAGCTTGAGAGTTTCTCGAGAAGGCATCTTCCCCAGAACTTCTCAGAGAAGAGGGTCTGCGTTCTTTGCGCTGGTAACAGTCTCCAGCCAGGGTCTGTCTTCTGTCGTAGGCCCGGGCACGCGAGCCTTCCCATGACTCCGTTTCTGACTTTTTCATGACGCGCCTGATGAGACGTGTCGTAGTGCCGGTCACAGCAGTTATGTTTCCGTGTAGTTTTTCACCTGTTGTGTGTTTAGCACCGGTTTCTGTGGTTGTAAGGTGCCTGTGTTAGATCTTTCAGCCGCCATGGTTTTTCCGTCAGCTGACCGCCGCTGTGATTCCTTGAGGGGTTCAGTGGTAAGGAGGCGGTCGGTGGTGCTTGTTCCGTGTGCGCTATACTGCACATTAATGAGGTCTCAATGCTCCGGAGGTTTATTCTTTTGCGGTAGGCGGGCGCATCGGTAGCCGCACCGAGGGTCTCGTGCTCCTCGACTCACCGGGGTACCGCCGACCGAGCGCTCCCCGTCTCGCGCGAGAAGCTCCACACACAGATCTGTCCAGCATGTCTCGTGTCCGAGAAGGTGACGAGTGGTCCAGGATGCGCTGGGGTATCCGCTGTCGAGCGGTCTGTTCTCACGGAGCCCTCTTCTGGGACGACGACTTCTCCGCATCCTGTGGATGTTGGGTCTTGGGGCCCGGCTTCTCGCGCGTCCACCGTTGCGGTTGCGGCCGCGGCCGTATCTTTTCGTCAGGGGCCGTGGCATTTGACTTCCGGGGTGGAAGGTGCTAAGGGTCGTACGCGTAGGGCCAGGTGTTGCTTTGGCTTTGGTTTTCTGTGATGGCTGGCTGGCTGTTGTTGGAGTCTAGAGGGTATTCCTACATGGAAAGGAGATCTCCGGAACCGTTAAGCTGTTGCTCCGCAGCCGGGTGACTCGTTCGATGCCGTTTTCAGATGCAGTGAGACGAGCCGTGCACCAAAGGGTTAGAGGAGGGGCGGGGGAGCGGCCATAAGAAGGTGGGTTGGCACGCAGTGTCAGCGGGCAGATGCGGCCGATGGCTGTGTGAGCAGCTGACAGGTCTTGGTAGGTTTGTTGTATTCCAAAGGCACGAAGTAGCGAGCGAAGCAGGGTATCGGCACTGCGGGTGGCTGGGGCGAGGTGAGCTGGGACTGGTGGGCTGCAGCAGAGAAGTTACTTTTCAGGCGTTGTGTCGTTTGTGAAGTTTATAAGCATCCCTTATGGGTTGTGTTTTACAGGTGGTACCGGAGCCTCAACGCGGCAGCTGGCAGAGGTAGGGTGGGTGGGCGGCCGAGGTAGAGGAGGAGGAGAGGGGAATGGGCACGGGCAGGCTGTGGTTTCGGGCGGTATCTCAGCACGTGCCTTTTGTTTTGGCTTTCGCAGGTCACGCACATAGCCTCGGAGGGGCGAAGCTGCGCGCCGACCAGCGGCCTGAGGAGGCGAGGCGGTTGTCAGCCGGGCCGGCGTCCAAGAGCGGAGCATCCTGCGGCAGCTCGGTCAAGCGTTTCTGTGCGTTTGTGCAGGTGTTACGCAGCTGCCTTTGGAGTTGGGTGAGCTTTTGAGGTGGTGAGCTAAGGAGCAGCAAGGAGGAGCGTGGGGCTGGTGATTTCTCCCAAGCGTGACGGTATTTCTCTGTCTGTTGCTACCTTAGGGGGGCCGCAAGCGATGACAGCTGCAGCGTCCAACACGGGAATCGGTGCGGAGCAGTTGAGCGGAAGACCACGTTCCTTTTGAGGAGGAGGGTGTTTCGAGGAGGTCTGTGGTGACCCGTGTGACAGCTACCACTGTCAGCGGTGTGTGTGGGTTTTTTTTTTTTTTTTTCTGTAGGCGATGAGGAGGAACGTGGCAACTGCAGGAGTAATCAGGTTAGTTGATGTGGTTTCTGCTGAGGATGGACGCGGATCCCCAGCCCTCTGGAAGCGAAGCTGAGGGACCAGGGACCGTTGTCCTGCAGTGCGTAACTTTGATTTCAGTTGGAAAAGGGATTTTCCTGGAATGGAAATCTTTCTCCTTCAAAGAAATTGCGTTGTACGAACTGCCTGTCGGACTCTGTGTGCTTGGCTGTAGAAGTCATGAGCAGTGAGACTTTTTGCCCTCTTTTGAAAAACAAAACAACAGCAAAGTCAATTTGTTTCCAAAGACTGAAGCACAGCAAGTGTTCCAAAAGTGGATGGCGTCGCTGGTCTTTACATTCTTGGTTGCAACGGTCGAGATACGATTAAAAAATGTTCCTCTGCGTGCTTTGGTACAGCCAGAAGCCTTAGTGCATCTGCCAGTCCTGTTCGGTGGCCTTACCTGTTGCAGCCCTGGGGATTTGAATTTCTTTTTTTTTTCTTTTTAATGAGTAAAACCATGTGGGGGATCTATTATTTCACTGATCTTTTCCTGTCATATATGAAACTCTAGAGAAAGTTAAAATTGTATAATTGGCAGAATGACTAACGCGGTTTAAACTCGCTGCCGAATCAGTACAGCATGTAATGTATGAGGTGTACTTAAGCGGTCAGGGGTTTCTCTAACTCTTTCCAAGCCAGAGGCAGCTGCATGTTACTGAGTTTCTTCCCTGTGTTTTGACAGAGCGCTCTGAAGTACTTGGTTTCTAATCATGTGACATGATAGAACAAGGTGGGGCAGGAGCAGAGTCAAATAACAACTGTGTATTTTGGAGACAGGTGTAAGCATAGATCTAGATGGGGGTGTACAGCCTTGTTCTGCAGCAGCGCTCTAAGGAAGGGCATCAAACATGAGCAAGAGCAGTTGCTTTTCTGCTAAGAAGGGGTTGGAAATCGTATCTGTTTGTCTTTCTATGGAGTGTTAAGTATTCAAATCGCTCTGGTTTGTAGAGGATGTGTCTGTATTTCGGGCTGGTCTCCTTCAGTTCGACTGCTCTCCTGTCCCTCGTTCTATTGAATTCCTCTCCTTGCTTCTGTGTTGTTCTTCTAATGTGCTGAACTATGGCTGGGGCCTTTTGTTTCCCGATGTCTTGCTGTGAGTGTCCGGTGCTGCGCAGCAGCTCGCCCCCCCCCCCCCCCCCCAGGTTTGCCTGCCGGTGGCTCAGCGCTCTCGCCCCGCGGGGCCAGCTCTGTCTCTGTCCAAGCTTTCTGCCACGGCTGTCCGGTGGGGAAAGGGGCAGTTGTTGCTCTGGGGAGCCCGTCCGGGCGTGGTCCGAGACGGGGAATGTGGCAGAGCCGAGTGCGAGCAAGAGCCATGGCACTGTCCTTTGGCGGACGCCCTGCCACCCCTCTGCTGTGCGGCAGCCGGCGTCGATGATCCGGCGGGGGGCAGGCATCGAGCATGGATTCTGTCTCGTGGGCTGTGGCAGGTGAGTGCTCGTCTGTGGGTTATGCCGGGGAGAGCCGTTGGTGTCGGTCATCCCCCACCCCTCTCCGGGTCCCCCTGTACCCCCAGTGTCAGAGAAAGACGCAGGTGCTGCTGCGCCGCTGTGACCACACGGGGGTGCTGCGTGAAACGGCGCTTTGTGCTGCCTGCGCGTGGGGGGTGTGCGGTACTGCAGGCCGGGGTACGCGCATGCGCGCTGGCGGCCGCCTGCGGCGCGCTCTGCTACCACGATTTGACTAGGGTTGGGTACTGGGGCGTGGTACACGCGCGTGTGCGGTGACACCGATTTGTGGCGCTCTCTGCTGCCACCCTGTGACCGAAAAGCAGTACTGCAGTCCCGAAGGCGCTGCCGCGCTCCCTGCTGCCACCCTGTGACCGAAAAGCAGTACTGCAGTCCCGAAGGCGCTGCCGCGCTCCCTGCTGCCACCCTGTGACCGAAAAGCAGTACTGCAGTCCCGAAGGCGCTGCCGCACTCCCTGCTGCCACCCTGTGACCGAAAAGCAGTACTGCAGCCCCGAAGGCGCTGCCGCGCTCCCTGCTGCCACCCTGTGACCGAAAGTCGGTACTGCAGGCCCAGCGGAGCTTTCCGCGCTCCCTGCTGCCACCCTGTGACCAAAAAGCGGTTATGCAGCCCCGGCGGCGCTGCCGCGCACCCTGCTGCCACCCTGTGACCAAAAGACGGTACTGCAGCTCCGGGTGCGCGCTGCCGCGCTCTCTCCTGCTACCGCCTACAGTGAGTGGGCTACGCACCGGACGCTCTCACCTTTGTGCCCCGCGGCGGCCCCTTCCCCGGGGGATGTTTGGAAAGGCAGTGGGCGGGGCCTGGGGTAGATGAGTCCCGGGCTCTGCCCAGGGAGCTCCTTCTGGGCGAGGTGAGAGCTGTGGGATTGGGCAAGCTCCAGCAGCACCCACAGTAGAGAGAGCCCTGGGATGCAGCTTGGGCTTTTTTTTTTTATTATTTGTCAGCAGTTTCATACGGAGTGTTAAGGGGTGATGAGAGGGTTCTAAAACACACAGCTTTTTTAACTGACAGTTTTGCTGTGGTTTTGTTCTAGGTTGTCCTGGGTTACAGTGCAAAATGTGCCAAAAGAAAAAAATATTCTATTACCATCTTCAGGAGCTGTTGAGACCAGGTGGGGCGGTGCTCTCTGCCTCCCCCCCCCGGACTATCTCCTGTTACTGGGCACAACAATGCCTTATCGCCTGACTCATCGATAACTCGCTCCTGGACTATCTCCTGTTAATGGCCCATCAAGGAACTGCCTCACGACTCCCCATCCCATTGTGAGATGCTCCGCCCGGGGGTGGGGGGGGCGGGGGGGAAGGAGCCAAGCAGTCCATGCCAAATAAAAACAGAGATTTTGAACACCCTAGCAGCCTTCTTCCAGTGGATTCCCAGAGGAGCTTTTCCCCCCACTGGAGTTCCAGAGGACAAGAGCTACCTACCTACCACTGGACCTTCGGAGGAAGACCAGACTCTTTTACCTGATTGCTGCTTCCACAGAACTACATCCATCGCTTCAGGAGGACTGCAGCCAGCATCTTATCGGACTGCTACTGCCACCCTAACAGGGTGTCAGGTTGTATTCCTGACTCTGTCAGTGTAAACCAGTGGGTTGTTTGTTTTTTCCCTGCCTTGTGTTTTTTATATATATATATATATATATATTAGTAAAGAACTGTTATTCCTATTCCCCGTATCTTTGCCTGAACGCCCGTTAATTTCAAAATTATAATAATTTGGAGGGAAGGGGGTTGCACTTTCCATTTCAAGGGAGGCTCCTGCCTTCCTCCACAGACACCTGTCTTTCAAACCAAGACATAGGTGCACTGGATTTTCCTGGAATTCTGAACTTCCTGCAGGATGGCAACTTGTTTTTTGTGACAAGGGTTTGTGATCCCATTTCCTTTCCTAGGACTGAAGGTGAGATTATCGAGTAGCATGAGGATGTGCACCACATCTGCACCTGTCTATGCCCCCCCCATACCCCTGTCTCTGCCTTCAGGTGGGGTTTTTCCCATGCCACCCCGATCTTTGTGGCCTTGACTCCCGTGTGTGTGCCTGGCCCTACTTGTCATGTCCCTGCCTCCCATGGGCCTGCCTTGCCTGCTTTTTTTCATGGTAGGGATGGACAACGACAAGAGTATATGTAAGAAGGCAGTCTTTATTAAGTTGCAAAAACCAAGATGGCTGAGATGGTGCAGCAGAAAAAGCGTACCCTTTTATAACCTTTCTTATCTGTCCACCTGTTCATGCACTAAGGCTGCTAAAATGATTCGCTCAATAGCTTTGTCCATTCACCTCCATTCACATAATGATTGGCTGGAGCTCCTACTGTATTTCTCACTGTACCTACTGTTCTCTTGCCAAGTTTCTGCTCTGTGGTATTACTTGCTCAGTCTCTTCTTGCTCAATCTCTTATAACTTCCTCAAACTTGTTTACAACATTCTTCATCCACTTCTTCTGTCTTTTCAAGGGTATACTGGAATGCTGTCAAGGTCAACTTCATCTTCCTCAATCAGGTTATCCCTGACAGATTTTTGTACCCACTTTATGGGTGTGCATAGCTCACACCCTATCCTCCCCCTGTGCACCTGCCTTCCTCCCCCCCCCGCCCCCCCACCATGGGTGTGCCTTGCACCTGCCTCCCATTACCATGTTTTGTGTCCCCCTCCCCTTGTCCCTGCTCCATGCACCTGCCTTGCCCCCACCACTACAAGAACTGCTGCTCCAGATGCAAACTGTTTTAAACAAACTGTTTGCATTCCAAACTTCGCTCTGGCACTTCCTTGGGCCCAAAATGCCATCACCAGTAGATATCAGGGGGAATGAGGGGCACCCAGCAGGGACACCCTGAAGTCTCATGGTTTCCATCAGGCTTTCCCAAGGGCAGGGGTGGGTGGGAGAGTGGAAAAGCAGTATTGCTTTTTACATTTTCTTCCTACATCTCCCTCTTCAGAGCTCCTTGTCCCTGGGTGCTTGTTCTTGCCTGTGGCCCCTGTTCCTGATGGGCTCCAGGTGTGGCCAGTGGGGCTAATAACAGGGCCGGCCCTCCTGTGGGCTATAAAGGGGCTGCCTGAGGGAGCTGATAAAGGGGAACTGGCTGAGGAGGTAGCTGGAGCTACCTCCAGAATGGAATGGCTGGTCCCTGTGGTAAGGAAGGATCCCCCTGAGCTGTCCATGATGGAGCAGACCACCAGCACACATTGCTGGCAGCTTGGTGCCTGCATCGGCTGTGTGTGTGAGCCGCTGGCCAGCCTGGCGGTGGAGGGGAGTTGAGAGAAAAGTGTTGGGGTGCTGAAGATCTGAGCTGGTGCCAGGAGCTGGGGTGAGTCACACGTTCTCCTGTGTGTGTCCCGGTCCACCTCTGCTGCCCTGCCTGCCGCTCCTTCTGCTGCCTGGGAAAGGGCTGCCCAGGGATGGGGAGGGCCAGCAATGGCTTTCTGTCCTGGCCCCTTTGCTGTGGGAGCCTGATGGACAGCCTAACACCTTCCTGATTGCACTGGGGCTTCCCCTCAAGCCAGGGGGAGAGGCAGGGCTGGAAGAAAGTGGAGGCTGAGATGGGGTGCGAAGTCAGGGAAAATGTGGAAGTCAAGACGGGGGTGGAAATGGTGTCACTTTTTACATTGTCTTTGTAAGGCTCCCTCTTTTTGTCTTCCTGACCCTATGTGTTAGTTCTTGCCTCTGTTTCTTTTCCCCTATTGCTTTACAATATTTCCCTGTCCCTTGTCTTGTCCCTGCCTTGTGGTCCTGCTGGTCCCTTTGGCCTCTCTCTCCTGCTCCTCCTCGCTCTTATGTATTCCTCCATCTCTCCCTGGGTTTTTTGCTCAGTGTCCCAGTACTCCTCTCTCTATGCTACTGTCCTGCTCCCTGTCCCTCTCCTGTTTGCAGCATCCCGTTTACTGGCTGCCTGTCCCCCACCTCTTCTCTACCTTCCTCCTGCTTTTTCCCTTCTCTCCTGCTGCGTTTGCTGTGTTTGCACACCGAGCCTTGTAGCCAGCTCAGTGCCAGGATTTGTTCTGGGCAGAGGTGAGTAAACTTTTCCTGCCTCCTCTGTGCCCCTGGATGGTATTCAAGCCCCTGGGTGCAGAGCTCGTGGCTGTGGGCAGGTGCCGGGGAGGGGGCCATGTGCTGTGGGGCTTTGCCCAGGCACCTGTTCCTGATGGGCTCCAGCTGGGGCAGGTGTGGCCACTGAGGCTAATGATGGGGCTGGCCCTACTTTGGGCTATGAAGGGGGCTGCCTGGGCATGCCTGCCTGCAGGAGCTGGCTGAGGAGTCAAACCAAGGGGCTTCCACAGGCAACTGTCTCCAGCTGGTCCCTGTGGCAAGGAAGGATCCCTCCCACCCATCCACAACAGAGAATGCCACCATAACACAGCACCAGGACCTTGGCGCCTCTGTTGGCTGCACACGTGTGAGCTGCTGCATGTCCAGGAAACCTCGTGAGAGAAGTGCATTGAGTCACCCACCGCCTGCTCCTAAGGTCAGGCAGCTGGCACTGTGGAGGAGGAAGGGGCAGAGACAGAAAGAAAAGCCTCGGGGCGGTGAAGGTCTGCCGTTGTCACCAGGAGCCACGTGTCCCCTCGTGTGTGTCCAGGGCCATCCCTGCCCCGGTTCTCTGGATCTCTGCCTGCCTCCTTGCCTGTCCCTGCCTCTGTCTGCCTTTCAGGCTGTCTAGTTCCCCAAAGCTTTTTGCTCTTTTGCTAGCATTGCCCTGTAAAGTGTCACCTTCTACCTTTCCTTTCTATGTCGTTTCCTTCCTGGCACCCCACGAGCTCTGTTCTCATTCTGCCCTATTGCTTGTGAAAAGGGCATTTCTAGGTCTCCCTCTCTCCCTGCCTCCATTTATCCAGGTCCCTGTTGATTGTGGGAAGTGTGGTGGGTTTCCACTAGCGCTTTTGTTGTATTTTCTTCCTCTGGTTGAGGAAAGGAAGTGATGGAGCACCTTGGTGGGCACTCAACAGCCAGCCAAGGTCAACCCATGGCAGTTTGCTTCTACTGGGCTCTCTGTTCCTGTTTTTTCCTCCTTGCATGTTTCTTGTACCCCATTGCTTTTGAAAGTTTCTACCTCTCCGTTCCTGTCTTTTAACTTCTCACTTAAGTCTCTTGAACCCAGTCGCTTTTTAAATTTTCTTGCAACCTCTCTCTTGCTCTCCCCCTCCCTGACCTAATTTTAATTTCTTGCCTGTTTCTCGTATCTTGTTGTTTTTCACATTTTTGCCTGCATCCCTTTACGCAGGTCCATATACCTATTCTTTTAATTCTTGTACCCTTTCACATTTAAAATATTCTTTCTGCTTTTCCCTCTGTCCATCTCCCTGACTCTAGTTCTTAATTCTTCCCTCTGTGTCCTCTACCCAACCACTTCTTCAGTTTTGCTTCTTCCATCTGTCACCCTGCCCCCATGTGTTATTTCTTGCCTGTGTTTCCCGTACTCCATCGCTTTTTGAAATATTTGTTCTACATGTGTTTCTATTTGGCTCCCTGTTTCTATTTTTAATTTCTTGCCTATGTTTCTTTTTCCCTGTTGCTTTAGAATTTGTCCCCGGCCCTTGTTTTGCCTCTGTCTCGTCAGTCCCTTCTGCCTCACTCCCCATCTCTCCGATTTGTCTCTCGGTCCCTATTTTCTGGTGCAATCTCTCAGCTCTCCTCTCTACACCCTTGTCCCCCTCTCCAGCCCTCTCTTGTTCATGGTGTCCCATTTTCTGGCTCCCTCTCCCAATTTCTTAATGCTTTCCCGTGTTTCTTGTGCCTCACTGCATTGCAATTTCTCTTTCTCATTTTCCCTCCCTCTGGCACCCTGTCCCTCCTTTTTAATTCCTCTCTCTGTCCTGTATGCTCTCACTTAAAAAAAAAAAAAAAAATTCTTCCTCAATTTTCTTCTATCCACCTCCCCGACCCTATTTTTAAATTATTTCTGTTTCTTGTACCCTGTTGCTCTTAAAGATTTCTATCTACTTTTATCCCACATCCTGTCTTTATTTTTTAATTATGCCTTATCTTTCCTCACCACCATCCTTTTAAATTTTTCTTTCTCTGTCTCCATTTTTGTTGGCTGTCACTTTCTGTATTTTTATATCTTTCCCCTTTATTTCCCTAATCCCTATTGCTTACACTGTATTTTCTACATCTACTCTTTGCTTTTTGATATCTTAAGTTTTAACTTTTTCTTTTTCTTCAGTGCCTTTGCTTTACAGATTTTTCTTTCTACTTCTCCATTACTATTTTTATTTTTTTTCCCTTATTTCCTTAATCCCCATCGCTTTTAAAAGTTTCTGTCTACAGCCTTGCCTGTCTGTGTTTTGCCATCACGGTTTGGCTGGTCCAGAATCACAGCCCAGCAATGCTCAGCAGGCTGTTAGCAGTTTGAGTCAGCTACAGGTGTAGCCCAGACCACTGTGTCATGCTCAGTATAAAGGGGGAAGGTTTGCTGAGGAAGGGGATCTCCCGCGGGGCTCCTGCAGAGCTCTCTCCTTTCCCTGCTTCTCCTTGCTCCCGAGGACCCCTCTCCTGTCGATCGTGGCTGCTGCACGTTCATTTGGCCCAGTGTAACTTTGCATGCCTCTGTTGGTAGTGGTGCTGTCTCGTTAAACCCGATTTCACTTCGACCCGCAGGTCTCCTCCCCTTTTCTCGACGCCCCTCCCTGGCTAGTGAGGGGTCATCGGGGGACAGGGCAGCTGTTGCAGTGTAGCCCCGGATACGGGCTGGAGGGGCACGTTCGCTGCCTTTTCTGTCCATCGCCCCCGGATTTCCTCAGAGCCCGCGCTTCTTAAATGGGCTTTCTGCGCGTTTCAGTTCGCTTTGCGGCGCTCTGCTGCCACCATGCGGCCAAGGGCAGGTACTGCAGCCCCGACCCGCGGTGTCGTTCGCTGTTTCCACGCTGCCGTTCGCCCGCAGCGGCCATGCGACACCGCGGGGGCTGCCTGGCGCCGTCTGCTGCCTCCCGGTAAGGCAGCCCCGCTGCCGCTCCGCCCCTCGCCCTCTGCCCGTTCGCGCGCCGGCTCCGGCCCCTCCGGCGCGTCGGTGGTGGGCGGGGCAAGCGCGTGCCGGGCAAACGCGTGCCCGGCAGCAGCACGGCGGCGCGCCGGGGGAGGGCCGAGGCCACCGGTGAGGCGAGCGAGTCATCCCTTTCGGCGGGTGCGCGGGGTCTCCTGGTCGCCGGCCGCCCGGAGGTGCCGTCCCGCTCCCTCCTCCCGCCCCTGGTGCGCGTGCTTTGGCGCTGCCCAGCGGTGCTCCCGCCCGCCCAGGGGTGTGTCTTCCATGCTCCCCCCGCCCGGCAGGGGGCGCGCTTTGCCGCATCCCCCGTTCTGGTGGGCGCGTGTTCCTGCATCCTGTCGCGCCGCCGGAAGCGTCACTTCCGCCTCTCTCCCCGCCCCTCCGGGGCGCGTGGCTTCCTGCACTCTCCGGTGCACCGCCCGGCAGTGCGAGTCGCGGCAGGAGCGGCGCGGTCACCGAACGTTGCGGGGCTGGGGCTGCGGCTGGGGCTCTTCTGGCTCGGGCTCCGCCGGGGGAGCGGGTGAGTGGGGAGCGGGCGATCGACCGGTGGGTCCCGGGGAAAGCCGTGAGGCGGGCGGCCAGGCCGGCGGGGCCCGTGTCGGAGGCGCGGAGCGGGGCGGGGGAGGCTGCGGGCGGAGCCGCGCCGTGTGGGAAGAAGCGGGGGGGAGCCGCGCCGTGGGGGGGAGGGTGGGGAGGGCGGTGTCCCCGCAGGGCCTGAAGCCGGGCAGGCGCCTCTCGCGGCACGGCGGGAGCGGCGGTCCCGGGGCGCGGCGCTGCTGGGCTGCCCTGCCGGTGCGCCGGAGCGGGCCGGGCGGTGCTCGCCGGTGTCTGGGGCGGGGCGGCGGGGCCTGCTCAGTGCCGGGCAAAGGGGACGGAAACGGGCCGGCTGGGGCTCCAGGGGGCCCTGCCCGGCCCCTCGGGCAGAACCTGGCTCGGTCTTCTCGCCGCTGGCCGGGCGACCTGACCAAGAGGTTCCTGTTCCGCCGCCTCTTCCCGGCGTCGCGTTCCGCGTCCCACGAGGGAGATCCCGCGCGGGCGGATGCGGTCGGTGCTTGGGCGATGGCCCACGTGGGGCTGGGGGAGCGCGGAGGGGCCAGGGCGAGTGGAAGGGCCCCGCCGCCCCTCCCCACCCAAGCCCGGGGCAGAGAAGCTGGGGACAAAACGCCGTTAATGGAGCACGGTTCGTTCCCCGGGAGGTCCCTTGGGAGTCGAGAGTGTTTTTTTTTCTGGGCCGAGGAACAGACTTTCCTCCGTGGTAAGTGCAGAGCTGCCTGTTGCCGCCTTGAGAGTTTCTCTTCTCGTGGTTCACCCTGATTTTATGGGTGGGGTGGAGATGGCTTTTTATTTTTAGATGCCCGAGTACATTGTCAGTAACCTGTGGTGTGAGGACAGTGAACTCTTGAGCACCTAGATGCCGGTAGAAATGTAACCAAAGAAACAGGATGGACAGTGATGTTTAAACTTGGTTTATAGTCGATTTGGTTTTTTCATTAGAGTGTTGATGACTGCTTGTCCTGTGGTTCAGTCCACATGCTATTCCGTGGAGCCCTCAGTCTGGGACTTTTATGTGTTAAAAAAAAAAAAACAACTTGTCCTTCAAAAAAAAGGACTAGTCCTTCGTAGGACTGAGGTATAGACTTGGGGAGTCTCTTAAAGACGTGATCAGAATTAAAGCTGGATTTCACTTAACGTTGCTGCTGTTTGTCTTTGCTTTTGTTACTGTCCCCACCGCTCCGTCATGATTGGGAGCTCCGAATCATGCCCTTTTTTTTTTTTTTTCCAATTTGTAATGCCTTTCTCCCCCCTGCCCCTCTCCTAGGACTGTAGCGTACAGACCCTTCATTTAAACATTAGTTTGTTTCCTCACAATTGAGTTCTGATGATTGAAATCGCAGAAATTACACCTGTCTGTCTTACAGATTCAGAGTATTTCTGAACATGTACCCTCACAGACAAATGCTGTGGGGATACGCATCTTCTGCACTTCATCCTCCAGCAGGACAATCCGCTGAGACGGGGACGAGCTGTGAAGGGGCAGTTTCTGCAAGGAGGCAGTTGACAAGGGCAGGTGGGTCGCTGTACATTTTAAGGATAGTATTCGATTTGGGATGTCTAGGGTGAGGAAACCCTGGCTCTATGTAGGCTTGAGAAAAGGTGCGTAGTTATCTGTGTCGATCTAAGGAAGGGAGTTCTGGTGAGACTGAAGCTGCCAATGAGTCAGAAGGAGAAAAAAAAGAAAAAAAAAAAAAGACAGAAAGCACCCAGTTTTCTATGAAAACCAAAATCTCTAGTGGCCTGTCTCAACAGCTGTACCAAAGATGATGCAAAATGCTTTTTCCTCCACTCGGTTGTAGTCATTGCAAACCTTCGCCGAAATAGGAAGCTTTCGATTCCTAGCCCGCTTTGTGCTAAAAGGTGGCTTGTTTTTTTTTTTTTTTCCTCTCTCAGCAGACTATCAACTGGCATCATTTCACCATGGTGACCCTTTCTTCTGCCCTGGAGGTACAAGACTGGCCCAGAGGATCCCGAGTGGCCTACAAGGACAAGGTACGTCTGCCCCGTGCGTCTGCGTTTTTCCCCAGGTACTTGTAGTACGGACTTTAAAGTGAACGTGAAGAACGTGCCAGCTCTCCTTCTCTAGTTTTGATAGGAAGTGCTTCAGCAGAAACACTCAAAATAAGGTCTGTTCTGGAGCACGTTGTGCCTGTGTGAAGTGTACTCCCCTCCGTTTATTTGCTCTTCCTGAGAGCGTGCGTAGCTTTCTGTTTTGTGTGCTTGCTGAGAAACGATTCTGTGAGAATCGTATGGTGCTGAAAGGGGAAAGAAACTGTGCGTCAGAGTTTGGATGTTCTGAAGAAATGGACTGTGTTCCAGATAAAAGCTTTCTCCTTTTTCAGTCCTTAAGTGTTTAAAATATCTCATAGGGGTACGTGAAAACCTGACTGAGATACTGACATCTGTACTAAGAGCAATCAAGGTCGTGGGTTGGGGTTTTTTTTGTGTTGTGTTGTTTTGTTTTGTTGTTTGGGGTTTTTTTGCTTGTTTGGTGGTTTTTTTCCCCCCACCTCTCTCTGGCAAATCTTCCAGTCCTGTTTGGTAGCCTTAAGCATTGCAGAACTGGGTGGTTGATTTCTGCATTGTGTCGTCATCCCTGTCCGTCATGGTCCCATCTGTGTGTGTGTCGTGTGTGTGTGTGTGTCCCCAAAGTAAAATAGTATGGGGATCTCTTATCTTACTAATTTTTTATAAGTTTCATTTCTGATAGGAAAAAACCCCAAACAGTTCATGTTGTGTAATATACAAATGGACTTGCCTTGTTTAAACTGTAACCGCCCGCGAGCTTCAGGGTACGATTGAAGAGGGTGTTTAAGCAATTTGGTATTTCTTCTATGTGTTTAAAAAGAGAGGCTGCTGAATGTTATGGGTGGTTTTCCCCATATTTGGAGGGAGCACTCCAAAGTACTTTATTTCTGTCTGGCTTTCGGTGGTGCATTTCCCTGGCCATTGGGTGGCATCTCTCCTGGGCGGTGCAGCTGCCCAGATGTCCCTCCTAATGGTGTAATGCACAAGAAACCCCCCAGTCGGATGGGAACGGTGTATTTTGGAGACAGGTGATTTAATGGTATCTGCTTGCAGCTGGGTGAGTGCAGTTAACGCAAACATCAAATCAAATACTTTGGTAGTGTGAGCATTGTTGTTGGATGTACATGAACATCCACGTGCCTTTTCGGTATAAAGTGAACGACTGAGATTTGTTCTTTCTTTAAAGAACGTTTTAAACATGACTTTGTTATGTTTATTTAGAGTTTTACACTTCACTCTGCAGATTTATTGACTGAGCAAGCGAGACGTGCAGCAGCAGCGGCGGCGGCGCAAGGGCTGTAGCTGTTGTGGTGAGTCCGAGGATGGTACGAGGTCTTCCTGCGGTCTCACGGGTGGGGGGGGGGTGGGGGGTGTATCTCCCCCCAGGGGTGCTGTGAGAAAGGGACGAGACGTTTTCCAGCACTATCAAGGGTGTTTGCTTTTATGCTGAGAATGCTTTCAAAATTGTATTGATGAGTCTTAGTATTGATTTTTTTTTTTAATTTTTTTTTAAGCGTACCGATGGCTCTGGCTTTGAACAGATGTGTTGTAGTTTGAGCTGACCTCCTTTAGCTCAACTGCTATCCTATCCCTCATTCTCACTGAATTCTTCTGCTTTCTCCTGTGTTACTTTTCTCATATGCTGAGACATAACTTGGGATTTTTGTTCTTGAGCTGCCGTGTTGTGTCTGGTGCTGCTCGGCAGCTCCCCCTGCCCAGGTTTGCCTGCCGGCCGTTCAGCGTGCTCGCCCGGCGGCGCCAGCCCTGCGGCCGGAGGCTCCTGGCTCTGTCTCCAGCGGGGACCCGCGGGTGCTGCAGCCGGGGCTGTCCGGTGGGGAGAGTCCGGGGCCCAGAGGGTCTCCTCCCCGCTGTTCTGCCCGCCCCCCCCCCCCCCCCCCCCCCATCCCTGTCGTCCGTCCCCCCGTCCCGTCCCCCCCCCCCAAGTGATTCCCATGGAGATGTTGCCCCATGCGAGGTTTTTGCGGGACGTTCCCCCGAACCCCCTGCCCTCCGACCTTGTGCCCCCTCCGCCCCACCATGCTCGGCACCGCCCTCCCACCGCCCCTCGGGTGCCGCCTGCACCCCCCGACTTGCCCCTCGCCCCCAGCCCAAGCTCAGACCCGCCCCTTCCCCGCTCCCGCCCCGCCGGGGGCGTGTCCTCCCGCCCCAGGGGCGCGGGGCCGGCGGGCGCTCGGCGCGCAACGCGCGGGGCTGCAGTGCCGGGGCCGCCCCGGGCACGCGCCGCCCGGCGGGCACTGCTGCCGCGCGGCCAAAGCGCGGTCCCGCAGCGCGGCGGTCGCGCGCCGGGCGTGGCCCTTCCGGCGCGCCGGCGGCGGCTCGCGCATGCGCGGTGCGCGAGAGCAGCATGGCGGCGGGTGAGGGGCGAGGTCGGCGGTGAGGCGAGCGAGCTCCTTCGGCGGGTGCGGGAGTCTCTGCTGGCCGCTGGCCGCCGGGGGTGGCGGGACGGGAAGCCTCAAGGCCCGTGCTGCGGCGGGCAGCCCCGGGGAGCTCCCGGGAGCTGGTGGGAGGGAAGAGGGGAAGGAGGCGGACGCCCCTCCAGGCGCCGGGTGCCTTCCCAACTCGCCAGAGCTCCCCTTGAGCCTTCCCCGGCCCCGCTGGCCCCGCGCAGCTGCCCCCAGCTCCAGCACCTCCCCTGCAGCCTGTCTCCCCAGGTCATCCTGTTGTGATGGCAGCAAGCTGGCCCTCGGATACACTTGATTCTGCCTTAACGTGGATACCATTAACTGCAGTGCAGGGAAAAAGTGGCATCTCCAGAAGCTGCTGTGGAAGGAGGCGATTTGGCCGGGGATGATCTACGGTCATAATGGTCACTGATTCTCCTTGTCTCCCAGAGGCTGCACTGAGGGCACAGGTGTCCCTTCCTCCCCTGAGGATGCTGTTGTCTGCACCCGCCTCGGTCTTGCCTGGGTTGTCTCTGCCTGACCTCGCTCTCGTCGCGGCGTGGGGGCAAAAAGGGGCGGGCGGAGCACTTGCTGGCTGTGGGCAGTGGACAGGAGCTGCTGCGGCTGAAGCTGGAGAGGCCAGAGAAAGAAGAAGGAATCAGAGGCCGGCCGGCCGGCAGCTGCCTCCCGCCGCAGGCAAGCGGAGAGTCCATGTGCGTAACCCATGGCATGGTACGGCCGTGTGATGCATGAACGAGCGAGGCTACATGTCTAGGAAGCCTTGTCTCGCAAGAGTTGAGACAGCCATGTAATCTTTTAGGTGGAGAACCACCATGTGACCGGAGCTGCAGAAGAGGAAGGGAGGAGAGGAAGAGAAGGAAGCGTCTGAACGGGCAAATTCTCCTGGCAGCACTGAGAACAAGGGATGCGGTGAGTCCTGGGCCCTCGGGGCCCCATCGCCCCACTTGTGTGTCCCAGGCCCTCCCTATCCCTCCCCTGGCCCCCTGTCTTTCACATGGTGCTGTGATTTCCCCCTTGCCCGCCCCTGTCTTTTTTTTTTTTTTTTTTTTTTTTTTCCCCCCTCCCCTTTCTCAGTCTCTCTCTGTCCAGCTCCTGGTCTCTAATTTTAAATTCCCCTCTCTCTCTGGAAGCCTGTCAGGACTTTTCTCTGTCTGGCTCTCTGTCCCTGTTGTTTAATTCCTTCCTGTGTGCCCTTTTAGGCCTCACCATTTTTATTTGCTCGGTCTCTCTTGGTCCAGCACAAGATCCGGATTTTTTAAAATTCCTCCCTCTCTGCCCTGCAGCCTGTCGCTTTCGAAGTTCGTGTTGCGATTTCATTCCTTTTGCCGTCTCTCCCTGCTGGGATTTTTCAATTGCTCCCTGTCTGTCTCGCAGCCCGTTGTTGCTTTCTTGTTCTCTCTGTCTCTGTTGGGCTCCCTGTCCCTGTCTTGACCCACTTCTAAAAATGCCTTCCTCTCTGCCTCGTATGCATTGTTCTTGAAACTTCCGTTTCCCGACGTCTCTCTGTAGGTTGCTCCTGGTCCCAGATGTTTATTTCTTCCCTCTCTGTCCTGTGGCCTGTTGCGATTTGGTGTTTCTGCGTGTCTCCTGTTCCCGGCTCTCGGTCCCCGTTTTTCAGTTTCTCTCTCAGCCCTGTAGCCCACTGCTGTTATCTGTCTGTCCTCATCTCTCTCTGGCCAGTTGCCTCTCCCCACATATGTGGTTCCTCCCTCTGCCCTGTGGCCCGTCACTGGTTTTCCGTTCTCTGTCCTGCTCCTTTTCCCCGAGTCTTCAGTTGCTCCCTCTCTGTCCTGTAGCCCATCAAGGGGCTTTGTTTCTTTCTCCATCGCTCCCTGTCCGGCTCCCTGCCCCATCTTTTTAATCCTTCCCTTGCTGCCGTGTGGCGGCTCCCCGCTATCTTCCCTTTCTTCATATCTCTCTCTGGACGGCTCCCGCTTCCCTGTTTTTCAGTTTCTTCCTTCTGGGCCCTGTAGCCTGTGGTGATTGTGCTGCTTTCTCCTTCTCTCTGTCCGGCTGTGGATCCCATTTCTTTAATTCCTCCTGCTTCTCCCTGTAGCCTGTCTTTCTGTCTGCCCTCTCCCCCTTTATCTGTCTCCCCACTCCACCTCTGGCGCCCTGTCCCTGTGTTTTAATTCTTCCCTCTCTGCCCTCCAGCTGTTGCTGTGCTTCCTGCGTGTGTCACACTGGGTCCGGCCCCTCATCTCTGTCTTTTCATTCCTCCCGCTCCTCCCTGGAGCTTGTCGTTGTCATTTTCTTTTGCTGTTGCTCTGTCTGGCTCCAGATCCTCGCAGCTTCCCCCCACCCCTGCCCCGCCTCGTTGCTCCTGGCTGTTTTTTCTGTCTCGATCTCTCTGTGCCTGGCTCTGGCTCCCTGTTGTTTCACTCCTCCCTCTCTGTCCTGTAGCCCATCGGCACATTTTCTTTCGTTGGGCTCTCTTTGGCCGTTTCCCTGTCCCTGTTCAGTTTCTTCCTTCTCAGCCCTGTAGTGTGCCGTGATTCTTTTTCTTTCTCCCCCTCTCCCAGCTCCCAGTCCCTCCCTTTTAATTCCTCCCTCTCTGTCCTGTTGCCTGTCAGGAGTCGTGTGTCCTGGAGTCCCCGGCCCACCCCACCCCCCCCAGCCCCTTCTCACTTTCGCACTTCCTGTCCGTGTTTTTTAATTCCTCCTCCTTTGCTGTGTAGCCTGTTGCTTTTTTCTTCTCTCCATCTCTGTGTCTCAGTGCCCCCATTTTTTAATTCTTACTCTCTGCCCTCTACCCTACCCCTATTTTCACCTTTCTCTGACCCTCTGTATCCAGCTCCCTGTCCCTATCGATTATTTTCTCCCTCTTACTCCTGCACCCGCTGCTATTCCCTGCTGTCGCCATCCCTCTCTGTTCAGCTCTCTGTCCCCAGATTTTAATTCCTTCTTCTGCCCCTCCGTAGCCTGTCTGGATTTTCCCCCTGCTCTCTGTCTGGCTCCCTCTCTCTGCCTTTTCATTCCACATTCTCTGTCCCATAGCCCCAAGCTATTTGTCTGTGTTTCTCAGTCTCTTCTGTCTGGCTCCCTGCTGCTGTTTTTTCTTTCCTCCTTATTTGTCTCATAGCCCATCACTGTTTCGTGGTTTTTTTTTTTTTTTTCTGTCTCTTTGTCCAGCTCCCAGTCCCTGCTCTTGAATTCCTCTTCCCTGTAGCCCGCTGCTGGTTTTTTCTGTTCTCGATCACGCTCTGTCTGGTCCCCTGTCCCTGTTGGTCAATTCTTCCTTCTCTGCCCTGCAGCCCCTGCAGTCTTGTACTTTTTTCCGTCTCTCTCTGGCCGGAGCTCTGTTGCTGCTCATGAGTTCCTCCCTCTCTGCCCTGTAGCCTGTTGCTTTTGTCCTTTCTCCGTCTCGCTTTCTCTGGCTCCCTGATGACGCTATTTTAATATTCCCTCCCTTTTTGTATGAATCGCTATACTTTTTGCTCTCCAGCTTTTTTTTTTTTTTTTCTGGCTCCCCGGCTCTATTTTTTAATTCTTCCACCTGTAGTGTGTAGCTCTGTGGTTTGTACCGTGTTGTTGTTCCCCCCACCCCCGCCCCTTCCCTCCATTGTTGGCTGTCTTGGCTCCCTGTCCCTGTTGTTTCATCCTCCCTCTCTGCCCTGTTCTTTGTTGTCTTTCTCCATGTGTCTCGGTCCAGCTTCCTGCCCCTGTTCTTCTTTCCTTCCTCTCTGTCGTGCTGCCTGTCCCAGTTTTGTCCTGCGTCTCCGTCCTCCTTTGTCGGTCTCTGCCCTGCTCCCTTCTCCCTCTATCTGCTGCCTCTCTTCTTCTCTCCCTGCTGCTTCTTTCTCCACCTGTCGGGCTCCCTGTCCCTGTCTTTCTCTCGCCATCCTGTTCCCTGCCTCAGGCGCTCTCGCTGCATCCGCTACCTGCGTGACTGAAGAAACGTTCGCAGTCTCCTTTGCCCTCCCAGCTGCGTTTGCAGTCCCTTCACAGCAGGCGAGGGGCTGTGAGGGAGCCCAGGGGAGGAGGTGCTGCGCTGCGGGGGTCGAGTGATGGCCCCCCGCTCCTGCGGCACGGCCCAGCCCTCGCCACAGCCGCCGCACGAGCTGTGGGCTCGTTGCCAGGGCCCCATGGCTGCCTGCGGGCGTCCGGCTCGGGCGCCATGCTCAGCGCTGCATCCGGCGAGCAGCAGGCTGTCCTGCCGGCGGGCGCCGCCGGTAACGGCCGCGCGATGCTGCAGGGCCTGTGGGATGGGGCCGCCGTGCCCGCTGCCACTTCCCCGTGAGGAAAGGCCGCTGCTGCCCCCTGGGCACAGGGCTGGTGGGCGTGCTCTTTTCCCTCGCCTGGCTCCCTGACCCCGTTTTCCTTCCACAGACCAGGACTCTGTGTCCTTTCTTTATCTGTGTCTCCCCCTCTCTGTTCTTTTCCCGGTACCTCTCTTTCTCTGCTCCTCAGTTCCTCTCCCTCACCTTATTTTTCTCTTTCTGTTCCTCTGCCCAGCTCCCCATGGCTGTGTTTTCGTTCTCCGTACCTGCTGCCCCAGCGTGGACTGCCGAGCGGTCCCAGGGAAGGGTGAGTGGACGGGCTCTGAGCCCCAGAGCAGGCGTGTTCCTCGCACTTAGATGGGTTTGCAAATAAACCCTCGCTCTGTCTCCTTTGTACTTGCTGAGCAGCGGTCAGAGAGTCCAGGGGAGCAGGTACACAGCGGGGGTAAGGGGCCATGGCTGCAGCTGCGGGCTGGTGCCGGAGGAGCCCCGGAGGGAGCCAGCGAGGCTGATGGCGATGGCCGCTCTGTGTCATGGGGCCGCAGCCCCAGGGGATGGTGCTGCTAGGGCACGCCTGCCCGAGAGTGCCGACAGCAGACGTCGGGCCCCGTCAGGGCAGCTCCCAGGGGTTTTGTGAGCTGGTGGAGAGGAAGGAGGAAGAGGGGCAGATGGCTGCCTCCGGGCACCTGGAGGCCTTCCCACCCCCTGGAAAAGTGCTCCGGCCTGCGCGCCCCATGCAGCTGCCCACAGCTCCAGCACCTGTCCCGTAGCCCCTGACCACCCCAGACCCTGCCCTCGCAGCAGCAAGCTGACCCGCGAACGTGCTTTATTGCCCCATAAGCACGGGTGCCGTTGGCAATGGTCTGGGGCAGGAGGGGGCGTCTCCAGGAGCTCCTGCAGAAGGAGGGGTTCCTGCCTGGGGAAAGGGGTGGCCGTCGCTGTGGACAACAGTTGGCCGTTCTTTGTGTCTCCCAGGGGCAGCGCTGAGGACTTGGTTGCCGGTTCCTCCCCGGGGATGTTGCTGACTGCACCTGGCTCAGGTTTGTGTCCTTATTCTCCCAGTTAAAGCGGTTCCGTTAGTTTAATTCCCTGCCCGGTCACGTTGCTGGTGCCGCAGATACCTGCAGTAGAAGAGCAGGTATCGGCCTTTGCGGTACGGGTCGCTGTCTTTGCTCAGTGCTTTGTACCCCGTGACACGGAGGCAGGTGAGGAAACTCCCCGCTGCTCCTCCGGCCGCCCTTGTGTCTGCTGGGGGTCGCCCCAGCCCCTTTCCCAGGGGATTGCAGGAAGGGTGGTGAGCAGGGCCCCGGGTGTACGAGCCCTGGCCTCTGCACAGGGAGCCCGTTCTGCTCCGGGGCTGCTGCGCTGCGGGCGCTCCGCTGGTCTGGTCGCTGGCGGCAGCTCTTGGAGCCGGCTGGGCTGCGCGGGCGTCGGGGGTTTGCTCACGGCAAGAAGCGGAGGCGTCGGTGTGAGGGAAGAGTTTCGAGACCGGCCGAGGTTCGGCTGTAGGCATAGTAGGAAGTACCCTTTTATGCAGTTGTTTTTGTTGTTTCAGGCTGGCGGTTTTCCGCTGAGGGTTTGGGGGTGGCAAAATGGTTTAATAGCCTGCCATTTTTTTTTTTTAAATTTTAGATGCATTGCATTTTTCTGGAATTCCTGACTATGGGAGATGGAACCTTGTTTTTTTTCCCCACCGTTTTTACTGTGTGCTGTGTAAGTTGCTGATGTCTTGATCTATGCTCTTTTTTCTCTCTTAATAGGACTGATGGTGAAATTGTCCAGCGAGGGTTAGGGTGAGCATCTTGTACTCGCCTGTATACGGAGCTTGAGAGTTTCTCGAGAAGGCATCTTCCCCAGAACTTCTCAGAGAAGAGGGTCTGCGTTCTTTGCGCTGGTAACAGTCTCCAGCCAGGGTCTGTCTTCTGTCGTAGGCCCGGGCACGCGAGCCTTCCCATGACTCCGTTTCTGACTTTTTCATGACGCGCCTGATGAGACGTGTCGTAGTGCCGGTCACAGCAGTTATGTTTCCGTGTAGTTTTTCACCTGTTGTGTGTTTAGCACCGGTTTCTGTGGTTGTAAGGTGCCTGTGTTAGATCTTTCAGCCGCCATGGTTTTTCCGTCAGCTGACCGCCGCTGTGATTCCTTGAGGGGTTCAGTGGTAAGGAGGCGGTCGGTGGTGCTTGTTCCGTGTGCGCTATACTGCACATTAATGAGGTCTCAATGCTCCGGAGGTTTATTCTTTTGCGGTAGGCGGGCGCATCGGTAGCCGCACCGAGGGTCTCGTGCTCCTCGACTCACCGGGGTACCGCCGACCGAGCGCTCCCCGTCTCGCGCGAGAAGCTCCACACACAGATCTGTCCAGCATGTCTCGTGTCCGAGAAGGTGACGAGTGGTCCAGGATGCGCTGGGGTATCCGCTGTCGAGCGGTCTGTTCTCACGGAGCCCTCTTCTGGGACGACGACTTCTCCGCATCCTGTGGATGTTGGGTCTTGGGGCCCGGCTTCTCGCGCGTCCACCGTTGCGGTTGCGGCCGCGGCCGTATCTTTTCGTCAGGGGCCGTGGCATTTGACTTCCGGGGTGGAAGGTGCTAAGGGTCGTACGCGTAGGGCCAGGTGTTGCTTTGGCTTTGGTTTTCTGTGATGGCTGGCTGGCTGTTGTTGGAGTCTAGAGGGTATTCCTACATGGAAAGGAGATCTCCGGAACCGTTAAGCTGTTGCTCCGCAGCCGGGTGACTCGTTCGATGCCGTTTTCAGATGCAGTGAGACGAGCCGTGCACCAAAGGGTTAGAGGAGGGGCGGGGGAGCGGCCATAAGAAGGTGGGTTGGCACGCAGTGTCAGCGGGCAGATGCGGCCGATGGCTGTGTGAGCAGCTGACAGGTCTTGGTAGGTTTGTTGTATTCCAAAGGCACGAAGTAGCGAGCGAAGCAGGGTATCGGCACTGCGGGTGGCTGGGGCGAGGTGAGCTGGGACTGGTGGGCTGCAGCAGAGAAGTTACTTTTCAGGCGTTGTGTCGTTTGTGAAGTTTATAAGCATCCCTTATGGGTTGTGTTTTACAGGTGGTACCGGAGCCTCAACGCGGCAGCTGGCAGAGGTAGGGTGGGTGGGCGGCCGAGGTAGAGGAGGAGGAGAGGGGAATGGGCACGGGCAGGCTGTGGTTTCGGGCGGTATCTCAGCACGTGCCTTTTGTTTTGGCTTTCGCAGGTCACGCACATAGCCTCGGAGGGGCGAAGCTGCGCGCCGACCAGCGGCCTGAGGAGGCGAGGCGGTTGTCAGCCGGGCCGGCGTCCAAGAGCGGAGCATCCTGCGGCAGCTCGGTCAAGCGTTTCTGTGCGTTTGTGCAGGTGTTACGCAGCTGCCTTTGGAGTTGGGTGAGCTTTTGAGGTGGTGAGCTAAGGAGCAGCAAGGAGGAGCGTGGGGCTGGTGATTTCTCCCAAGCGTGACGGTATTTCTCTGTCTGTTGCTACCTTAGGGGGGCCGCAAGCGATGACAGCTGCAGCGTCCAACACGGGAATCGGTGCGGAGCAGTTGAGCGGAAGACCACGTTCCTTTTGAGGAGGAGGGTGTTTCGAGGAGGTCTGTGGTGACCCGTGTGACAGCTACCACTGTCAGCGGTGTGTGTGGGTTTTTTTTTTTTTTTTTTCTGTAGGCGATGAGGAGGAACGTGGCAACTGCAGGAGTAATCAGGTTAGTTGATGTGGTTTCTGCTGAGGATGGACGCGGATCCCCAGCCCTCTGGAAGCGAAGCTGAGGGACCAGGGACCGTTGTCCTGCAGTGCGTAACTTTGATTTCAGTTGGAAAAGGGATTTTCCTGGAATGGAAATCTTTCTCCTTCAAAGAAATTGCGTTGTACGAACTGCCTGTCGGACTCTGTGTGCTTGGCTGTAGAAGTCATGAGCAGTGAGACTTTTTGCCCTCTTTTGAAAAACAAAACAACAGCAAAGTCAATTTGTTTCCAAAGACTGAAGCACAGCAAGTGTTCCAAAAGTGGATGGCGTCGCTGGTCTTTACATTCTTGGTTGCAACGGTCGAGATACGATTAAAAAATGTTCCTCTGCGTGCTTTGGTACAGCCAGAAGCCTTAGTGCATCTGCCAGTCCTGTTCGGTGGCCTTACCTGTTGCAGCCCTGGGGATTTGAATTTCTTTTTTTTTTCTTTTTAATGAGTAAAACCATGTGGGGGATCTATTATTTCACTGATCTTTTCCTGTCATATATGAAACTCTAGAGAAAGTTAAAATTGTATAATTGGCAGAATGACTAACGCGGTTTAAACTCGCTGCCGAATCAGTACAGCATGTAATGTATGAGGTGTACTTAAGCGGTCAGGGGTTTCTCTAACTCTTTCCAAGCCAGAGGCAGCTGCATGTTACTGAGTTTCTTCCCTGTGTTTTGACAGAGCGCTCTGAAGTACTTGGTTTCTAATCATGTGACATGATAGAACAAGGTGGGGCAGGAGCAGAGTCAAATAACAACTGTGTATTTTGGAGACAGGTGTAAGCATAGATCTAGATGGGGGTGTACAGCCTTGTTCTGCAGCAGCGCTCTAAGGAAGGGCATCAAACATGAGCAAGAGCAGTTGCTTTTCTGCTAAGAAGGGGTTGGAAATCGTATCTGTTTGTCTTTCTATGGAGTGTTAAGTATTCAAATCGCTCTGGTTTGTAGAGGATGTGTCTGTATTTCGGGCTGGTCTCCTTCAGTTCGACTGCTCTCCTGTCCCTCGTTCTATTGAATTCCTCTCCTTGCTTCTGTGTTGTTCTTCTAATGTGCTGAACTATGGCTGGGGCCTTTTGTTTCCCGATGTCTTGCTGTGAGTGTCCGGTGCTGCGCAGCAGCTCGCCCCCCCCCCCCCCCCCCAGGTTTGCCTGCCGGTGGCTCAGCGCTCTCGCCCCGCGGGGCCAGCTCTGTCTCTGTCCAAGCTTTCTGCCACGGCTGTCCGGTGGGGAAAGGGGCAGTTGTTGCTCTGGGGAGCCCGTCCGGGCGTGGTCCGAGACGGGGAATGTGGCAGAGCCGAGTGCGAGCAAGAGCCATGGCACTGTCCTTTGGCGGACGCCCTGCCACCCCTCTGCTGTGCGGCAGCCGGCGTCGATGATCCGGCGGGGGGCAGGCATCGAGCATGGATTCTGTCTCGTGGGCTGTGGCAGGTGAGTGCTCGTCTGTGGGTTATGCCGGGGAGAGCCGTTGGTGTCGGTCATCCCCCACCCCTCTCCGGGTCCCCCTGTACCCCCAGTGTCAGAGAAAGACGCAGGTGCTGCTGCGCCGCTGTGACCGCACGGGGGTGCTGCGTGAAACGGCGCTTTGTGCTGCCTGCGCGTGGGGGGTGTGCGGTACTGCAGGCCGGGGTACGCGCATGCGCGCTGGCGGCCGCCTGCGGCGCGCTCTGCTACCACGATTTGACTAGGGTTGGGTACTGGGGCGTGGTACACGCGCGTGTGCGGTGACACCGATTTGTGGCGCTCTCTGCTGCCACCCTGTGACCGAAAAGCAGTACTGCAGTCCCGAAGGCGCTGCCGCGCTCCCTGCTGCCACCCTGTGACCGAAAAGCAGTACTGCAGTCCCGAAGGCGCTGCCGCGCTCCCTGCTGCCACCCTGTGACCGAAAAGCAGTACTGCAGTCCCGAAGGCGCTGCCGCACTCCCTGCTGCCACCCTGTGACCGAAAAGCAGTACTGCAGCCCCGAAGGCGCTGCCGCGCTCCCTGCTGCCACCCTGTGACCGAAAGTCGGTACTGCAGGCCCAGCGGAGCTTTCCGCGCTCCCTGCTGCCACCCTGTGACCAAAAAGCGGTTATGCAGCCCCGGCGGCGCTGCCGCGCACCCTGCTGCCACCCTGTGACCAAAAGACGGTACTGCAGCTCCGGGTGCGCGCTGCCGCGCTCTCTCCTGCTACCGCCTACAGTGAGTGGGCTACGCACCGGACGCTCTCACCTTTGTGCCCCGCGGCGGCCCCTTCCCCGGGGGATGTTTGGAAAGGCAGTGGGCGGGGCCTGGGGTAGATGAGTCCCGGGCTCTGCCCAGGGAGCTCCTTCTGGGCGAGGTGAGAGCTGTGGGATTGGGCAAGCTCCAGCAGCACCCACAGTAGAGAGAGCCCTGGGATGCAGCTTGGGCTTTTTTTTTTTATTATTTGTCAGCAGTTTCATACGGAGTGTTAAGGGGTGATGAGAGGGTTCTAAAACACACAGCTTTTTTAACTGACAGTTTTGCTGTGGTTTTGTTCTAGGTTGTCCTGGGTTACAGTGCAAAATGTGCCAAAAGAAAAAAATATTCTATTACCATCTTCAGGAGCTGTTGAGACCAGGTGGGGCGGTGCTCTCTGCCTCCCCCCCCCGGACTATCTCCTGTTACTGGGCACAACAATGCCTTATCGCCTGACTCATCGATAACTCGCTCCTGGACTATCTCCTGTTAATGGCCCATCAAGGAACTGCCTCACGACTCCCCATCCCATTGTGAGATGCTCCGCCCGGGGGTGGGGGGGGCGGGGGGGAAGGAGCCAAGCAGTCCATGCCAAATAAAAACAGAGATTTTGAACACCCTAGCAGCCTTCTTCCAGTGGATTCCCAGAGGAGCTTTTCCCCCCACTGGAGTTCCAGAGGACAAGAGCTACCTACCTACCACTGGACCTTCGGAGGAAGACCAGACTCTTTTACCTGATTGCTGCTTCCACAGAACTACATCCATCGCTTCAGGAGGACTGCAGCCAGCATCTTATCGGACTGCTACTGCCACCCTAACAGGGTGTCAGGTTGTATTCCTGACTCTGTCAGTGTAAACCAGTGGGTTGTTTGTTTTTTCCCTGCCTTGTGTTTTTTATATATATATATATATATATATATATTAGTAAAGAACTGTTATTCCTATTCCCCGTATCTTTGCCTGAACGCCCGTTAATTTCAAAATTATAATAATTTGGAGGGAAGGGGGTTGCACTTTCCATTTCAAGGGAGGCTCCTGCCTTCCTCCACAGACACCTGTCTTTCAAACCAAGACATAGGTGCACTGGATTTTCCTGGAATTCTGAACTTCCTGCAGGATGGCAACTTGTTTTTTGTGACAAGGGTTTGTGATCCCATTTCCTTTCCTAGGACTGAAGGTGAGATTATCGAGTAGCATGAGGATGTGCACCACATCTGCACCTGTCTATGCCCCCCCCATACCCCTGTCTCTGCCTTCAGGTGGGGTTTTTCCCATGCCACCCCGATCTTTGTGGCCTTGACTCCCGTGTGTGTGCCTGGCCCTACTTGTCATGTCCCTGCCTCCCATGGGCCTGCCTTGCCTGCTTTTTTTCATGGTAGGGATGGACAACGACAAGAGTATATGTAAGAAGGCAGTCTTTATTAAGTTGCAAAAACCAAGATGGCTGAGATGGTGCAGCAGAAAAAGCGTACCCTTTTATAACCTTTCTTATCTGTCCACCTGTTCATGCACTAAGGCTGCTAAAATGATTCGCTCAATAGCTTTGTCCATTCACCTCCATTCACATAATGATTGGCTGGAGCTCCTACTGTATTTCTCACTGTACCTACTGTTCTCTTGCCAAGTTTCTGCTCTGTGGTATTACTTGCTCAGTCTCTTCTTGCTCAATCTCTTATAACTTCCTCAAACTTGTTTACAACATTCTTCATCCACTTCTTCTGTCTTTTCAAGGGTATACTGGAATGCTGTCAAGGTCAACTTCATCTTCCTCAATCAGGTTATCCCTGACAGATTTTTGTACCCACTTTATGGGTGTGCATAGCTCACACCCTATCCTCCCCCTGTGCACCTGCCTTCCTCCCCCCCCCCCCGCCCCCCCACCATGGGTGTGCCTTGCACCTGCCTCCCATTACCATGTTTTGTGTCCCCCTCCCCTTGTCCCTGCTCCATGCACCTGCCTTGCCCCCACCACTACAAGAACTGCTGCTCCAGATGCAAACTGTTTTAAACAAACTGTTTGCATTCCAAACTTCGCTCTGGCACTTCCTTGGGCCCAAAATGCCATCACCAGTAGATATCAGGGGGAATGAGGGGCACCCAGCAGGGACACCCTGAAGTCTCATGGTTTCCATCAGGCTTTCCCAAGGGCAGGGGTGGGTGGGAGAGTGGAAAAGCAGTATTGCTTTTTACATTTTCTTCCTACATCTCCCTCTTCAGAGCTCCTTGTCCCTGGGTGCTTGTTCTTGCCTGTGGCCCCTGTTCCTGATGGGCTCCAGGTGTGGCCAGTGGGGCTAATAACAGGGCCGGCCCTCCTGTGGGCTATAAAGGGGCTGCCTGAGGGAGCTGATAAAGGGGAACTGGCTGAGGAGGTAGCTGGAGCTACCTCCAGAATGGAATGGCTGGTCCCTGTGGTAAGGAAGGATCCCCCTGAGCTGTCCATGATGGAGCAGACCACCAGCACACATTGCTGGCAGCTTGGTGCCTGCATCGGCTGTGTGTGTGAGCTGCTGGCCAGCCTGGCGGTGGAGGGGAGTTGAGAGAAAAGTGTTGGGGTGCTGAAGATCTGAGCTGGTGCCAGGAGCTGGGGTGAGTCACACGTTCTCCTGTGTGTGTCCCGGTCCACCTCTGCTGCCCTGCCTGCCGCTCCTTCTGCTGCCTGGGAAAGGGCTGCCCAGGGATGGGGAGGGCCAGCAATGGCTTTCTGTCCTGGCCCCTTTGCTGTGGGAGCCTGATGGACAGCCTAACACCTTCCTGATTGCACTGGGGCTTCCCCTCAAGCCAGGGGGAGAGGCAGGGCTGGAAGAAAGTGGAGGCTGAGATGGGGTGCGAAGTCAGGGAAAATGTGGAAGTCAAGACGGGGGTGGAAATGGTGTCACTTTTTACATTGTCTTTGTAAGGCTCCCTCTTTTTGTCTTCCTGACCCTATGTGTTAGTTCTTGCCTCTGTTTCTTTTCCCCTATTGCTTTACAATATTTCCCTGTCCCTTGTCTTGTCCCTGCCTTGTGGTCCTGCTGGTCCCTTTGGCCTCTCTCTCCTGCTCCTCCTCGCTCTTATGTATTCCTCCATCTCTCCCTGGGTTTTTTGCTCAGTGTCCCAGTACTCCTCTCTCTATGCTACTGTCCTGCTCCCTGTCCCTCTCCTGTTTGCAGCATCCCGTTTACTGGCTGCCTGTCCCCCACCTCTTCTCTACCTTCCTCCTGCTTTTTCCCTTCTCTCCTGCTGCGTTTGCTGTGTTTGCACACCGAGCCTTGTAGCCAGCTCAGTGCCAGGATTTGTTCTGGGCAGAGGTGAGTAAACTTTTCCTGCCTCCTCTGTGCCCCTGGATGGTATTCAAGCCCCTGGGTGCAGAGCTCGTGGCTGTGGGCAGGTGCCGGGGAGGGGGCCATGTGCTGTGGGGCTTTGCCCAGGCACCTGTTCCTGATGGGCTCCAGCTGGGGCAGGTGTGGCCACTGAGGCTAATGATGGGGCTGGCCCTACTTTGGGCTATGAAGGGGGCTGCCTGGGCATGCCTGCCTGCAGGAGCTGGCTGAGGAGTCAAACCAAGGGGCTTCCACAGGCAACTGTCTCCAGCTGGTCCCTGTGGCAAGGAAGGATCCCTCCCACCCATCCACAACAGAGAATGCCACCATAACACAGCACCAGGACCTTGGCGCCTCTGTTGGCTGCACACGTGTGAGCTGCTGCATGTCCAGGAAACCTCGTGAGAGAAGTGCATTGAGTCACCCACCGCCTGCTCCTAAGGTCAGGCAGCTGGCACTGTGGAGGAGGAAGGGGCAGAGACAGAGAGAAAAGCCTCGGGGCGGTGAAGGTCTGCCGTTGTCACCAGGAGCCACGTGTCCCCTCGTGTGTGTCCAGGGCCATCCCTGCCCCGGTTCTCTGGATCTCTGCCTGCCTCCTTGCCTGTCCCTGCCTCTGTCTGCCTTTCAGGCTGTCTAGTTCCCCAAAGCTTTTTGCTCTTTTGCTAGCATTGCCCTGTAAAGTGTCACCTTCTACCTTTCCTTTCTATGTCGTTTCCTTCCTGGCACCCCACGAGCTCTGTTCTCATTCTGCCCTATTGCTTGTGAAAAGGGCATTTCTAGGTCTCCCTCTCTCCCTGCCTCCATTTATCCAGGTCCCTGTTGATTGTGGGAAGTGTGGTGGGTTTCCACTAGCGCTTTTGTTGTATTTTCTTCCTCTGGTTGAGGAAAGGAAGTGATGGAGCACCTTGGTGGGCACTCAACAGCCAGCCAAGGTCAACCCATGGCAGTTTGCTTCTACTGGGCTCTCTGTTCCTGTTTTTTCCTCCTTGCATGTTTCTTGTACCCCATTGCTTTTGAAAGTTTCTACCTCTCCGTTCCTGTCTTTTAACTTCTCACTTAAGTCTCTTGAACCCAGTCGCTTTTTAAATTTTCTTGCAACCTCTCTCTTGCTCTCCCCCTCCCTGACCTAATTTTAATTTCTTGCCTGTTTCTCGTATCTTGTTGTTTTTCACATTTTTGCCTGCATCCCTTTACGCAGGTCCATATACCTATTCTTTTAATTCTTGTACCCTTTCACATTTAAAATATTCTTTCTGCTTTTCCCTCTGTCCATCTCCCTGACTCTAGTTCTTAATTCTTCCCTCTGTGTCCTCTACCCAACCACTTCTTCAGTTTTGCTTCTTCCATCTGTCACCCTGCCCCCATGTGTTATTTCTTGCCTGTGTTTCCCGTACTCCATCGCTTTTTGAAATATTTGTTCTACATGTGTTTCTATTTGGCTCCCTGTTTCTATTTTTAATTTCTTGCCTATGTTTCTTTTTCCCTGTTGCTTTAGAATTTGTCCCCGGCCCTTGTTTTGCCTCTGTCTCGTCAGTCCCTTCTGCCTCACTCCCCATCTCTCCGATTTGTCTCTCGGTCCCTATTTTCTGGTGCAATCTCTCAGCTCTCCTCTCTACACCCTTGTCCCCCTCTCCAGCCCTCTCTTGTTCATGGTGTCCCATTTTCTGGCTCCCTCTCCCAATTTCTTAATGCTTTCCCGTGTTTCTTGTGCCTCACTGCATTGCAATTTCTCTTTCTCATTTTCCCTCCCTCTGGCACCCTGTCCCTCCTTTTTAATTCCTCTCTCTGTCCTGTATGCTCTCACTTAAAAAAAAAAAAAAAATTCTTCCTCAATTTTCTTCTATCCACCTCCCCGACCCTATTTTTAAATTATTTCTGTTTCTTGTACCCTGTTGCTCTTAAAGATTTCTATCTACTTTTATCCCACATCCTGTCTTTATTTTTTAATTATGCCTTATCTTTCCTCACCACCATCCTTTTAAATTTTTCTTTCTCTGTCTCCATTTTTGTTGGCTGTCACTTTCTGTATTTTTATATCTTTCCCCTTTATTTCCCTAATCCCTATTGCTTACACTGTATTTTCTACATCTACTCTTTGCTTTTTGATATCTTAAGTTTTAACTTTTTCTTTTTCTTCAGTGCCTTTGCTTTACAGATTTTTCTTTCTACTTCTCCATTACTATTTTTATTTTTTTCCCTTATTTCCTTAATCCCCATCGCTTTTAAAAGTTTCTGTCTACAGCCTTGCCTGTCTGTGTTTTGCCGTCACGGTTTGGCTGGTCCAGAATCACAGCCCAGCAATGCTCAGCAGGCTGTTAGCAGTTTGAGTCAGCTACAGGTGTAGCCCAGACCACTGTGTCATGCTCAGTATAAAGGGGGAAGGTTTGCTGAGGAAGGGGATCTCCCGCGGGGCTCCTGCAGGGCTCTCTCCTTTCCCTGCTTCTCCTTGCTCCCGAGGACCCCTCTCCTGTCGATCGTGGCTGCTGCACGTTCATTTGGCCCAGTGTAACTTTGCATGCCTCTGTTGGTAGTGGTGCTGTCTCGTTAAACCCGATTTCACTTCGACCCGCAGGTCTCCTCCCCTTTTCTCGACGCCCCTCCCTGGCTAGTGAGGGGTCATCGGGGGACAGGGCAGCTGTTGCAGTGTAGCCCCGGATACGGGCTGGAGGGGCACGTTCGCTGCCTTTTCTGTCCATCGCCCCCGGATTTCCTCAGAGCCCGCGCTTCTTAAATGGGCTTTCTGCGCGTTTCAGTTCGCTTTGCGGCGCTCTGCTGCCACCATGCGGCCAAGGGCAGGTACTGCAGCCCCGACCCGCGGTGTCGTTCGCTGTTTCCACGCTGCCGTTCGCCCGCAGCGGCCATGCGACACCGCGGGGGCTGCCTGGCGCCGTCTGCTGCCTCCCGGTAAGGCAGCCCCGCTGCCGCTCCGCCCCTCGCCCTCTGCCCGTTCGCGCGCCGGCTCCGGCCCCTCCGGCGCGTCGGTGGTGGGCGGGGCAAGCGCGTGCCGGGCAAACGCGTGCCCGGCAGCAGCACGGCGGCGCGCCGGGGGAGGGCCGAGGCCACCGGTGAGGCGAGCGAGTCATCCCTTTCGGCGGGTGCGCGGGGTCTCCTGGTCGCCGGCCGCCCGGAGGTGCCGTCCCGCTCCCTCCTCCCGCCCCTGGTGCGCGTGCTTTGGCGCTGCCCAGCGGTGCTCCCGCCCGCCCAGGGGTGTGTCTTCCATGCTCCCCCCGCCCGGCAGGGGGCGCGCTTTGCCGCATCCCCCGTTCTGGTGGGCGCGTGTTCCTGCATCCTGTCGCGCCGCCGGAAGCGTCACTTCCGCCTCTCTCCCCGCCCCTCCGGGGCGCGTGGCTTCCTGCACTCTCCGGTGCACCGCCCGGCAGTGCGAGTCGCGGCAGGAGCGGCGCGGTCACCGAACGTTGCGGGGCTGGGGCTGCGGCTGGGGCTCTTCTGGCTCGGGCTCCGCCGGGGGAGCGGGTGAGTGGGGAGCGGGCGATCGACCGGTGGGTCCCGGGGAAAGCCGTGAGGCGGGCGGCCAGGTCGGCGGGGCCCGTGTCGGAGGCGCGGAGCGGGGCGGGGGAGGCTGCGGGCGGAGCCGCGCCGTGTGGGAAGAAGCGGGGGGGAGCCGCGCCGTGGGGGGGAGGGTGGGGAGGGCGGTGTCCCCGCAGGGCCTGAAGCCGGGCAGGCGCCTCTCGCGGCACGGCGGGAGCGGCGGTCCCGGGGCGCGGCGCTGCTGGGCTGCCCTGCCGGTGCGCCGGAGCGGGCCGGGCGGTGCTCGCCGGTGTCTGGGGCGGGGCGGCGGGGCCTGCTCAGTGCCGGGCAAAGGGGACGGAAACGGGCCGGCTGGGGCTCCAGGGGGCCCTGCCCGGCCCCTCGGGCAGAACCTGGCTCGGTCTTCTCGCCGCTGGCCGGGCGACCTGACCAAGAGGTTCCTGTTCCGCCGCCTCTTCCCGGCGTCGCGTTCCGCGTCCCACGAGGGAGATCCCGCGCGGGCGGATGCGGTCGGTGCTTGGGCGATGGCCCACGTGGGGCTGGGGGAGCGCGGAGGGGCCAGGGCGAGTGGAAGGGCCCCGCCGCCCCTCCCCACCCAAGCCCGGGGCAGAGAAGCTGGGGACAAAACGCCGTTAATGGAGCACGGTTCGTTCCCCGGGAGGTCCCTTGGGAGTCGAGAGTGTTTTTTTTTCCGGGCCGAGGAACAGACTTTCCTCCGTGGTAAGTGCAGAGCTGCCTGTTGCCGCCTTGAGAGTTTCTCTTCTCGTGGTTCACCCTGATTTTATGGGTGGGGTGGAGATGGCTTTTTATTTTTAGATGCCCGAGTACATTGTCAGTAACCTGTGGTGTGAGGACAGTGAACTCTTGAGCACCTAGATGCCGGTAGAAATGTAACCAAAGAAACAGGATGGACAGTGATGTTTAAACTTGGTTTATAGTCGATTTGGTTTTTTCATTAGAGTGTTGATGACTGCTTGTCCTGTGGTTCAGTCCACATGCTATTCCGTGGAGCCCTCAGTCTGGGACTTTTATGTGTTAAAAAAAAAAAAAACAACTTGTCCTTCAAAAAAAAGGACTAGTCCTTCGTAGGACTGAGGTATAGACTTGGGGAGTCTCTTAAAGACGTGATCAGAATTAAAGCTGGATTTCACTTAACGTTGCTGCTGTTTGTCTTTGCTTTTGTTACTGTCCCCACCGCTCCGTCATGATTGGGAGCTCCGAATCATGCCCTTTTTTTTTTTTTTTCCAATTTGTAATGCCTTTCTCCCCCCTGCCCCTCTCCTAGGACTGTAGCGTACAGACCCTTCATTTAAACATTAGTTTGTTTCCTCACAATTGAGTTCTGATGATTGAAATCGCAGAAATTACACCTGTCTGTCTTACAGATTCAGAGTATTTCTGAACATGTACCCTCACAGACAAATGCTGTGGGGATACGCATCTTCTGCACTTCATCCTCCAGCAGGACAATCCGCTGAGACGGGGACGAGCTGTGAAGGGGCAGTTTCTGCAAGGAGGCAGTTGACAAGGGCAGGTGGGTCGCTGTACATTTTAAGGATAGTATTCGATTTGGGATGTCTAGGGTGAGGAAACCCTGGCTCTATGTAGGCTTGAGAAAAGGTGCGTAGTTATCTGTGTCGATCTAAGGAAGGGAGTTCTGGTGAGACTGAAGCTGCCAATGAGTCAGAAGGAGAAAAAAAAGAAAAAAAAAAAAAGACAGAAAGCACCCAGTTTTCTATGAAAACCAAAATCTCTAGTGGCCTGTCTCAACAGCTGTACCAAAGATGATGCAAAATGCTTTTTCCTCCACTCGGTTGTAGTCATTGCAAACCTTCGCCGAAATAGGAAGCTTTCGATTCCTAGCCCGCTTTGTGCTAAAAGGTGGCTTGTTTTTTTTTTTTTTTCCTCTCTCAGCAGACTATCAACTGGCATCATTTCACCATGGTGACCCTTTCTTCTGCCCTGGAGGTACAAGACTGGCCCAGAGGATCCCGAGTGGCCTACAAGGACAAGGTACGTCTGCCCCGTGCGTCTGCGTTTTTCCCCAGGTACTTGTAGTACGGACTTTAAAGTGAACGTGAAGAACGTGCCAGCTCTCCTTCTCTAGTTTTGATAGGAAGTGCTTCAGCAGAAACACTCAAAATAAGGTCTGTTCTGGAGCACGTTGTGCCTGTGTGAAGTGTACTCCCCTCCGTTTATTTGCTCTTCCTGAGAGCGTGCGTAGCTTTCTGTTTTGTGTGCTTGCTGAGAAACGATTCTGTGAGAATCGTATGGTGCTGAAAGGGGAAAGAAACTGTGCGTCAGAGTTTGGATGTTCTGAAGAAATGGACTGTGTTCCAGATAAAAGCTTTCTCCTTTTTCAGTCCTTAAGTGTTTAAAATATCTCATAGGGGTACGTGAAAACCTGACTGAGATACTGACATCTGTACTAAGAGCAATCAAGGTCGTGGGTTGGTTTTTTTTTTGTGTTGTGTTGTTTTGTTTTGTTGTTTGGGGTTTTTTTGCTTGTTTGGTGGGTTTTTTCCCCCCACCTCTCTCTGGCAAATCTTCCAGTCCTGTTTGGTAGCCTTAAGCATTGCAGAACTGGGTGGTTGATTTCTGCATTGTGTCGTCATCCCTGTCCGTCATGGTCCCATCTGTGTGTGTGTCGTGTGTGTGTGTGTGTGTCCCCAAAGTAAAATAGTATGGGGATCTCTTATCTTACTAATTTTTTATAAGTTTCATTTCTGATAGGAAAAAACCCCAAACAGTTCATGTTGTGTAATATACAAATGGACTTGCCTTGTTTAAACTGTAACCGCCCGCGAGCTTCAGGGTACGATTGAAGAGGGTGTTTAAGCAATTTGGTATTTCTTCTATGTGTTTAAAAAGAGAGGCTGCTGAATGTTATGGGTGGTTTTCCCCATATTTGGAGGGAGCACTCCAAAGTACTTTATTTCTGTCTGGCTTTCGGTGGTGCATTTCCCTGGCCATTGGGTGGCATCTCTCCTGGGCGGTGCAGCTGCCCAGATGTCCCTCCTAATGGTGTAATGCACAAGAAACCCCCCAGTCGGATGGGAACGGTGTATTTTGGAGACAGGTGATTTAATGGTATCTGCTTGCAGCTGGGTGAGTGCAGTTAACGCAAACATCAAATCAAATACTTTGGTAGTGTGAGCATTGTTGTTGGATGTACATGAACATCCACGTGCCTTTTCGGTATAAAGTGAACGACTGAGATTTGTTCTTTCTTTAAAGAACGTTTTAAACATGACTTTGTTATGTTTATTTAGAGTTTTACACTTCACTCTGCAGATTTATTGACTGAGCAAGCGAGACGTGCAGCAGCAGCGGCGGCGGCGCAAGGGCTGTAGCTGTTGTGGTGAGTCCGAGGATGGTACGAGGTCTTCCTGCGGTCTCACGGGTGGGGGGGGGTGGGGGGTGTATCTCCCCCCAGGGGTGCTGTGAGAAAGGGACGAGACGTTTTCCAGCACTATCAAGGGTGTTTGCTTTTATGCTGAGAATGCTTTCAAAATTGTATTGATGAGTCTTAGTATTGATTTTTTTTTTTAATTTTTTTTTAAGCGTACCGATGGCTCTGGCTTTGAACAGATGTGTTGTAGTTTGAGCTGACCTCCTTTAGCTCAACTGCTATCCTATCCCTCATTCTCACTGAATTCTTCTGCTTTCTCCTGTGTTACTTTTCTCATATGCTGAGACATAACTTGGGATTTTTGTTCTTGAGCTGCCGTGTTGTGTCTGGTGCTGCTCGGCAGCTCCCCCTGCCCAGGTTTGCCTGCCGGCCGTTCAGCGTGCTCGCCCGGCGGCGCCAGCCCTGCGGCCGGAGGCTCCTGGCTCTGTCTCCAGCGGGGACCCGCGGGTGCTGCAGCCGGGGCTGTCCGGTGGGGAGAGTCCGGGGCCCAGAGGGTCTCCTCCCCGCTGTTCTGCCCGCCCCCCCCCCCCCCCCCCCCCCATCCCTGTCGTCCGTCCCCCCGTCCCGTCCCCCCCCCCCAAGTGATTCCCATGGAGATGTTGCCCCATGCGAGGTTTTTGCGGGACGTTCCCCCGAACCCCCTGCCCTCCGACCTTGTGCCCCCTCCGCCCCACCATGCTCGGCACCGCCCTCCCACCGCCCCTCGGGTGCCGCCTGCACCCCCCGACTTGCCCCTCGCCCCCAGCCCAAGCTCAGACCCGCCCCTTCCCCGCTCCCGCCCCGCCGGGGGCGTGTCCTCCCGCCCCAGGGGCGCGGGGCCGGCGGGCGCTCGGCGCGCAACGCGCGGGGCTGCAGTGCCGGGGCCGCCCCGGGCACGCGCCGCCCGGCGGGCACTGCTGCCGCGCGGCCAAAGCGCGGTCCCGCAGCGCGGCGGTCGCGCGCCGGGCGTGGCCCTTCCGGCGCGCCGGCGGCGGCTCGCGCATGCGCGGTGCGCGAGAGCAGCATGGCGGCGGGTGAGGGGCGAGGTCGGCGGTGAGGCGAGCGAGCTCCTTCGGCGGGTGCGGGAGTCTCTGCTGGCCGCTGGCCGCCGGGGGTGGCGGGACGGGAAGCCTCAAGGCCCGTGCTGCGGCGGGCAGCCCCGGGGAGCTCCCGGGAGCTGGTGGGAGGGAAGAGGGGAAGGAGGCGGACGCCCCTCCAGGCGCCGGGTGCCTTCCCAACTCGCCAGAGCTCCCCTTGAGCCTTCCCCGGCCCCGCTGGCCCCGCGCAGCTGCCCCCAGCTCCAGCACCTCCCCTGCAGCCTGTCTCCCCAGGTCATCCTGTTGTGATGGCAGCAAGCTGGCCCTCGGATACACTTGATTCTGCCTTAACGTGGATACCATTAACTGCAGTGCAGGGAAAAAGTGGCATCTCCAGAAGCTGCTGTGGAAGGAGGCGATTTGGCCGGGGATGATCTACGGTCATAATGGTCACTGATTCTCCTTGTCTCCCAGAGGCTGCACTGAGGGCACAGGTGTCCCTTCCTCCCCTGAGGATGCTGTTGTCTGCACCCGCCTCGGTCTTGCCTGGGTTGTCTCTGCCTGACCTCGCTCTCGTCGCGGCGTGGGGGCAAAAAGGGGCGGGCGGAGCACTTGCTGGCTGTGGGCAGTGGACAGGAGCTGCTGCGGCTGAAGCTGGAGAGGCCAGAGAAAGAAGAAGGAATCAGAGGCCGGCCGGCCGGCAGCTGCCTCCCGCCGCAGGCAAGCGGAGAGTCCATGTGCGTAACCCATGGCATGGTACGGCCGTGTGATGCATGAACGAGCGAGGCTACATGTCTAGGAAGCCTTGTCTCGCAAGAGTTGAGACAGCCATGTAATCTTTTAGGTGGAGAACCACCATGTGACCGGAGCTGCAGAAGAGGAAGGGAGGAGAGGAAGAGAAGGAAGCGTCTGAACGGGCAAATTCTCCTGGCAGCACTGAGAACAAGGGATGCGGTGAGTCCTGGGCCCTCGGGGCCCCATCGCCCCACTTGTGTGTCCCAGGCCCTCCCTATCCCTCCCCTGGCCCCCTGTCTTTCACATGGTGCTGTGATTTCCCCCTTGCCCGCCCCTGTCTTTTTTTTTTTTTTTTTTTTTTTTTTCCCCCCTCCCCTTTCTCAGTCTCTCTCTGTCCAGCTCCTGGTCTCTAATTTTAAATTCCCCTCTCTCTCTGGAAGCCTGTCAGGACTTTTCTCTGTCTGGCTCTCTGTCCCTGTTGTTTAATTCCTTCCTGTGTGCCCTTTTAGGCCTCACCATTTTTATTTGCTCGGTCTCTCTTGGTCCAGCACAAGATCCGGATTTTTTAAAATTCCTCCCTCTCTGCCCTGCAGCCTGTCGCTTTCGAAGTTCGTGTTGCGATTTCATTCCTTTTGCCGTCTCTCCCTGCTGGGATTTTTCAATTGCTCCCTGTCTGTCTCGCAGCCCGTTGTTGCTTTCTTGTTCTCTCTGTCTCTGTTGGGCTCCCTGTCCCTGTCTTGACCCACTTCTAAAAATGCCTTCCTCTCTGCCTCGTATGCATTGTTCTTGAAACTTCCGTTTCCCGACGTCTCTCTGTAGGTTGCTCCTGGTCCCAGATGTTTATTTCTTCCCTCTCTGTCCTGTGGCCTGTTGCGATTTGGTGTTTCTGCGTGTCTCCTGTTCCCGGCTCTCGGTCCCCGTTTTTCAGTTTCTCTCTCAGCCCTGTAGCCCACTGCTGTTATCTGTCTGTCCTCATCTCTCTCTGGCCAGTTGCCTCTCCCCACATATGTGGTTCCTCCCTCTGCCCTGTGGCCCGTCACTGGTTTTCCGTTCTCTGTCCTGCTCCTTTTCCCCGAGTCTTCAGTTGCTCCCTCTCTGTCCTGTAGCCCATCAAGGGGCTTTGTTTCTTTCTCCATCGCTCCCTGTCCGGCTCCCTGCCCCATCTTTTTAATCCTTCCCTTGCTGCCGTGTGGCGGCTCCCCGCTATCTTCCCTTTCTTCATATCTCTCTCTGGACGGCTCCCGCTTCCCTGTTTTTCAGTTTCTTCCTTCTGGGCCCTGTAGCCTGTGGTGATTGTGCTGCTTTCTCCTTCTCTCTGTCCGGCTGTGGATCCCATTTCTTTAATTCCTCCTGCTTCTCCCTGTAGCCTGTCTTTCTGTCTGCCCTCTCCCCCTTTATCTGTCTCCCCACTCCACCTCTGGCGCCCTGTCCCTGTGTTTTAATTCTTCCCTCTCTGCCCTCCAGCTGTTGCTGTGCTTCCTGCGTGTGTCACACTGGGTCCGGCCCCTCATCTCTGTCTTTTCATTCCTCCCGCTCCTCCCTGGAGCTTGTCGTTGTCATTTTCTTTTGCTGTTGCTCTGTCTGGCTCCAGATCCTCGCAGCTTCCCCCCACCCCTGCCCCGCCTCGTTGCTCCTGGCTGTTTTTTCTGTCTCGATCTCTCTGTGCCTGGCTCTGGCTCCCTGTTGTTTCACTCCTCCCTCTCTGTCCTGTAGCCCATCGGCACATTTTCTTTCGTTGGGCTCTCTTTGGCCGTTTCCCTGTCCCTGTTCAGTTTCTTCCTTCTCAGCCCTGTAGTGTGCCGTGATTCTTTTTCTTTCTCCCCCTCTCCCAGCTCCCAGTCCCTCCCTTTTAATTCCTCCCTCTCTGTCCTGTTGCCTGTCAGGAGTCGTGTGTCCTGGAGTCCCCGGCCCACCCCACCCCCCCCAGCCCCTTCTCACTTTCGCACTTCCTGTCCGTGTTTTTTAATTCCTCCTCCTTTGCTGTGTAGCCTGTTGCTTTTTTCTTCTCTCCATCTCTGTGTCTCAGTGCCCCCATTTTTTAATTCTTACTCTCTGCCCTCTACCCTACCCCTATTTTCACCTTTCTCTGACCCTCTGTATCCAGCTCCCTGTCCCTATCGATTATTTTCTCCCTCTTACTCCTGCACCCGCTGCTATTCCCTGCTGTCGCCATCCCTCTCTGTTCAGCTCTCTGTCCCCAGATTTTAATTCCTTCTTCTGCCCCTCCGTAGCCTGTCTGGATTTTCCCCCTGCTCTCTGTCTGGCTCCCTCTCTCTGCCTTTTCATTCCACATTCTCTGTCCCATAGCCCCAAGCTATTTGTCTGTGTTTCTCAGTCTCTTCTGTCTGGCTCCCTGCTGCTGTTTTTTCTTTCCTCCTTATTTGTCTCATAGCCCATCACTGTTTCGTGGTTTTTTTTTTTTTTTTCTGTCTCTTTGTCCAGCTCCCAGTCCCTGCTCTTGAATTCCTCTTCCCTGTAGCCCGCTGCTGGTTTTTTCTGTTCTCGATCACGCTCTGTCTGGTCCCCTGTCCCTGTTGGTCAATTCTTCCTTCTCTGCCCTGCAGCCCCTGCAGTCTTGTACTTTTTTCCGTCTCTCTCTGGCCGGAGCTCTGTTGCTGCTCATGAGTTCCTCCCTCTCTGCCCTGTAGCCTGTTGCTTTTGTCCTTTCTCCGTCTCGCTTTCTCTGGCTCCCTGATGACGCTATTTTAATATTCCCTCCCTTTTTGTATGAATCGCTATACTTTTTGCTCTCCAGCTTTTTTTTTTTTTTTTCTGGCTCCCCGGCTCTATTTTTTAATTCTTCCACCTGTAGTGTGTAGCTCTGTGGTTTGTACCGTGTTGTTGTTCCCCCCACCCCCGCCCCTTCCCTCCATTGTTGGCTGTCTTGGCTCCCTGTCCCTGTTGTTTCATCCTCCCTCTCTGCCCTGTTCTTTGTTGTCTTTCTCCATGTGTCTCGGTCCAGCTTCCTGCCCCTGTTCTTCTTTCCTTCCTCTCTGTCGTGCTGCCTGTCCCAGTTTTGTCCTGCGTCTCCGTCCTCCTTTGTCGGTCTCTGCCCTGCTCCCTTCTCCCTCTATCTGCTGCCTCTCTTCTTCTCTCCCTGCTGCTTCTTTCTCCACCTGTCGGGCTCCCTGTCCCTGTCTTTCTCTCGCCATCCTGTTCCCTGCCTCAGGCGCTCTCGCTGCATCCGCTACCTGCGTGACTGAAGAAACGTTCGCAGTCTCCTTTGCCCTCCCAGCTGCGTTTGCAGTCCCTTCACAGCAGGCGAGGGGCTGTGAGGGAGCCCAGGGGAGGAGGTGCTGCGCTGCGGGGGTCGAGTGATGGCCCCCCGCTCCTGCGGCACGGCCCAGCCCTCGCCACAGCCGCCGCACGAGCTGTGGGCTCGTTGCCAGGGCCCCATGGCTGCCTGCGGGCGTCCGGCTCGGGCGCCATGCTCAGCGCTGCATCCGGCGAGCAGCAGGCTGTCCTGCCGGCGGGCGCCGCCGGTAACGGCCGCGCGATGCTGCAGGGCCTGTGGGATGGGGCCGCCGTGCCCGCTGCCACTTCCCCGTGAGGAAAGGCCGCTGCTGCCCCCTGGGCACAGGGCTGGTGGGCGTGCTCTTTTCCCTCGCCTGGCTCCCTGACCCCGTTTTCCTTCCACAGACCAGGACTCTGTGTCCTTTCTTTATCTGTGTCTCCCCCTCTCTGTTCTTTTCCCGGTACCTCTCTTTCTCTGCTCCTCAGTTCCTCTCCCTCACCTTATTTTTCTCTTTCTGTTCCTCTGCCCAGCTCCCCATGGCTGTGTTTTCGTTCTCCGTACCTGCTGCCCCAGCGTGGACTGCCGAGCGGTCCCAGGGAAGGGTGAGTGGACGGGCTCTGAGCCCCAGAGCAGGCGTGTTCCTCGCACTTAGATGGGTTTGCAAATAAACCCTCGCTCTGTCTCCTTTGTACTTGCTGAGCAGCGGTCAGAGAGTCCAGGGGAGCAGGTACACAGCGGGGGTAAGGGGCCATGGCTGCAGCTGCGGGCTGGTGCCGGAGGAGCCCCGGAGGGAGCCAGCGAGGCTGATGGCGATGGCCGCTCTGTGTCATGGGGCCGCAGCCCCAGGGGATGGTGCTGCTAGGGCACGCCTGCCCGAGAGTGCCGACAGCAGACGTCGGGCCCCGTCAGGGCAGCTCCCAGGGGTTTTGTGAGCTGGTGGAGAGGAAGGAGGAAGAGGGGCAGATGGCTGCCTCCGGGCACCTGGAGGCCTTCCCACCCCCTGGAAAAGTGCTCCGGCCTGCGCGCCCCATGCAGCTGCCCACAGCTCCAGCACCTGTCCCGTAGCCCCTGACCACCCCAGACCCTGCCCTCGCAGCAGCAAGCTGACCCGCGAACGTGCTTTATTGCCCCATAAGCACGGGTGCCGTTGGCAATGGTCTGGGGCAGGAGGGGGCGTCTCCAGGAGCTCCTGCAGAAGGAGGGGTTCCTGCCTGGGGAAAGGGGTGGCCGTCGCTGTGGACAACAGTTGGCCGTTCTTTGTGTCTCCCAGGGGCAGCGCTGAGGACTTGGTTGCCGGTTCCTCCCCGGGGATGTTGCTGACTGCACCTGGCTCAGGTTTGTGTCCTTATTCTCCCAGTTAAAGCGGTTCCGTTAGTTTAATTCCCTGCCCGGTCACGTTGCTGGTGCCGCAGATACCTGCAGTAGAAGAGCAGGTATCGGCCTTTGCGGTACGGGTCGCTGTCTTTGCTCAGTGCTTTGTACCCCGTGACACGGAGGCAGGTGAGGAAACTCCCCGCTGCTCCTCCGGCCGCCCTTGTGTCTGCTGGGGGTCGCCCCAGCCCCTTTCCCAGGGGATTGCAGGAAGGGTGGTGAGCAGGGCCCCGGGTGTACGAGCCCTGGCCTCTGCACAGGGAGCCCGTTCTGCTCCGGGGCTGCTGCGCTGCGGGCGCTCCGCTGGTCTGGTCGCTGGCGGCAGCTCTTGGAGCCGGCTGGGCTGCGCGGGCGTCGGGGGTTTGCTCACGGCAAGAAGCGGAGGCGTCGGTGTGAGGGAAGAGTTTCGAGACCGGCCGAGGTTCGGCTGTAGGCATAGTAGGAAGTACCCTTTTATGCAGTTGTTTTTGTTGTTTCAGGCTGGCGGTTTTCCGCTGAGGGTTTGGGGGTGGCAAAATGGTTTAATAGCCTGCCATTTTTTTTTTTTAAATTTTAGATGCATTGCATTTTTCTGGAATTCCTGACTATGGGAGATGGAACCTTGTTTTTTTTCCCCACCGTTTTTACTGTGTGCTGTGTAAGTTGCTGATGTCTTGATCTATGCTCTTTTTTCTCTCTTAATAGGACTGATGGTGAAATTGTCCAGCGAGGGTTAGGGTGAGCATCTTGTACTCGCCTGTATACGGAGCTTGAGAGTTTCTCGAGAAGGCATCTTCCCCAGAACTTCTCAGAGAAGAGGGTCTGCGTTCTTTGCGCTGGTAACAGTCTCCAGCCAGGGTCTGTCTTCTGTCGTAGGCCCGGGCACGCGAGCCTTCCCATGACTCCGTTTCTGACTTTTTCATGACGCGCCTGATGAGACGTGTCGTAGTGCCGGTCACAGCAGTTATGTTTCCGTGTAGTTTTTCACCTGTTGTGTGTTTAGCACCGGTTTCTGTGGTTGTAAGGTGCCTGTGTTAGATCTTTCAGCCGCCATGGTTTTTCCGTCAGCTGACCGCCGCTGTGATTCCTTGAGGGGTTCAGTGGTAAGGAGGCGGTCGGTGGTGCTTGTTCCGTGTGCGCTATACTGCACATTAATGAGGTCTCAATGCTCCGGAGGTTTATTCTTTTGCGGTAGGCGGGCGCATCGGTAGCCGCACCGAGGGTCTCGTGCTCCTCGACTCACCGGGGTACCGCCGACCGAGCGCTCCCCGTCTCGCGCGAGAAGCTCCACACACAGATCTGTCCAGCATGTCTCGTGTCCGAGAAGGTGACGAGTGGTCCAGGATGCGCTGGGGTATCCGCTGTCGAGCGGTCTGTTCTCACGGAGCCCTCTTCTGGGACGACGACTTCTCCGCATCCTGTGGATGTTGGGTCTTGGGGCCCGGCTTCTCGCGCGTCCACCGTTGCGGTTGCGGCCGCGGCCGTATCTTTTCGTCAGGGGCCGTGGCATTTGACTTCCGGGGTGGAAGGTGCTAAGGGTCGTACGCGTAGGGCCAGGTGTTGCTTTGGCTTTGGTTTTCTGTGATGGCTGGCTGGCTGTTGTTGGAGTCTAGAGGGTATTCCTACATGGAAAGGAGATCTCCGGAACCGTTAAGCTGTTGCTCCGCAGCCGGGTGACTCGTTCGATGCCGTTTTCAGATGCAGTGAGACGAGCCGTGCACCAAAGGGTTAGAGGAGGGGCGGGGGAGCGGCCATAAGAAGGTGGGTTGGCACGCAGTGTCAGCGGGCAGATGCGGCCGATGGCTGTGTGAGCAGCTGACAGGTCTTGGTAGGTTTGTTGTATTCCAAAGGCACGAAGTAGCGAGCGAAGCAGGGTATCGGCACTGCGGGTGGCTGGGGCGAGGTGAGCTGGGACTGGTGGGCTGCAGCAGAGAAGTTACTTTTCAGGCGTTGTGTCGTTTGTGAAGTTTATAAGCATCCCTTATGGGTTGTGTTTTACAGGTGGTACCGGAGCCTCAACGTGGCAGCTGGCAGAGGTAGGGTGGGTGGGCGGCCAAGGTAGAGGAGGAGGAGAGGGGAATGGGCACGGGCAGGCTGTGGTTTCGGGCGGTATCTCAGCACGTGCCTTTTGTTTTGGCTTTCGCAGGTCACGCACATAGCCTCGGAGGGGCGAAGCTGCGCGCCGACCAGCGGCCTGAGGAGGCGAGGCGGTTGTCAGCCGGGCCGGCGTCCAAGAGCGGAGCATCCTGCGGCAGCTCGGTCAAGCGTTTCTGTGCGTTTGTGCAGGTGTTACGCAGCTGCCTTTGGAGTTGGGTGAGCTTTTGAGGTGGTGAGCTAAGGAGCAGCAAGGAGGAGCGTGGGGCTGGTGATTTCTCCCAAGCGTGACGGTATTTCTCTGTCTGTTGCTACCTTAGGGGGGCCGCAAGCGATGACAGCTGCAGCGTCCAACACGGGAATCGGTGCGGAGCAGTTGAGCGGAAGACCACGTTCCTTTTGAGGAGGAGGGTGTTTCGAGGAGGTCTGTGGTGACCCGTGTGACAGCTACCACTGTCAGCGGTGTGTGTGGGTTTTTTTTTTTTTTTTTTCTGTAGGCGATGAGGAGGAACGTGGCAACTGCAGGAGTAATCAGGTTAGTTGATGTGGTTTCTGCTGAGGATGGACGCGGATCCCCAGCCCTCTGGAAGCGAAGCTGAGGGACCAGGGACCGTTGTCCTGCAGTGCGTAACTTTGATTTCAGTTGGAAAAGGGATTTTCCTGGAATGGAAATCTTTCTCCTTCAAAGAAATTGCGTTGTACGAACTGCCTGTCGGACTCTGTGTGCTTGGCTGTAGAAGTCATGAGCAGTGAGACTTTTTGCCCTCTTTTGAAAAACAAAACAACAGCAAAGTCAATTTGTTTCCAAAGACTGAAGCACAGCAAGTGTTCCAAAAGTGGATGGCGTCGCTGGTCTTTACATTCTTGGTTGCAACGGTCGAGATACGATTAAAAAATGTTCCTCTGCGTGCTTTGGTACAGCCAGAAGCCTTAGTGCATCTGCCAGTCCTGTTCGGTGGCCTTACCTGTTGCAGCCCTGGGGATTTGAATTTCTTTTTTTTTTCTTTTTAATGAGTAAAACCATGTGGGGGATCTATTATTTCACTGATCTTTTCCTGTCATATATGAAACTCTAGAGAAAGTTAAAATTGTATAATTGGCAGAATGACTAACGCGGTTTAAACTCGCTGCCGAATCAGTACAGCATGTAATGTATGAGGTGTACTTAAGCGGTCAGGGGTTTCTCTAACTCTTTCCAAGCCAGAGGCAGCTGCATGTTACTGAGTTTCTTCCCTGTGTTTTGACAGAGCGCTCTGAAGTACTTGGTTTCTAATCATGTGACATGATAGAACAAGGTGGGGCAGGAGCAGAGTCAAATAACAACTGTGTATTTTGGAGACAGGTGTAAGCATAGATCTAGATGGGGGTGTACAGCCTTGTTCTGCAGCAGCGCTCTAAGGAAGGGCATCAAACATGAGCAAGAGCAGTTGCTTTTCTGCTAAGAAGGGGTTGGAAATCGTATCTGTTTGTCTTTCTATGGAGTGTTAAGTATTCAAATCGCTCTGGTTTGTAGAGGATGTGTCTGTATTTCGGGCTGGTCTCCTTCAGTTCGACTGCTCTCCTGTCCCTCGTTCTATTGAATTCCTCTCCTTGCTTCTGTGTTGTTCTTCTAATGTGCTGAACTATGGCTGGGGCCTTTTGTTTCCCGATGTCTTGCTGTGAGTGTCCGGTGCTGCGCAGCAGCTCGCCCCCCCCCCCCCCCCCCCAGGTTTGCCTGCCGGTGGCTCAGCGCTCTCGCCCCGCGGGGCCAGCTCTGTCTCTGTCCAAGCTTTCTGCCACGGCTGTCCGGTGGGGAAAGGGGCAGTTGTTGCTCTGGGGAGCCCGTCCGGGCGTGGTCCGAGACGGGGAATGTGGCAGAGCCGAGTGCGAGCAAGAGCCATGGCACTGTCCTTTGGCGGACGCCCTGCCACCCCTCTGCTGTGCGGCAGCCGGCGTCGATGATCCGGCGGGGGGCAGGCATCGAGCATGGATTCTGTCTCGTGGGCTGTGGCAGGTGAGTGCTCGTCTGTGGGTTATGCCGGGGAGAGCCGTTGGTGTCGGTCATCCCCCACCCCTCTCCGGGTCCCCCTGTACCCCCAGTGTCAGAGAAAGACGCAGGTGCTGCTGCGCCGCTGTGACCGCACGGGGGTGCTGCGTGAAACGGCGCTTTGTGCTGCCTGCGCGTGGGGGGTGTGCGGTACTGCAGGCCGGGGTACGCGCATGCGCGCTGGCGGCCGCCTGCGGCGCGCTCTGCTACCACGATTTGACTAGGGTTGGGTACTGGGGCGTGGTACACGCGCGTGTGCGGTGACACCGATTTGTGGCGCTCTCTGCTGCCACCCTGTGACCGAAAAGCAGTACTGCAGTCCCGAAGGCGCTGCCGCGCTCCCTGCTGCCACCCTGTGACCGAAAAGCAGTACTGCAGTCCCGAAGGCGCTGCCGCGCTCCCTGCTGCCACCCTGTGACCGAAAAGCAGTACTGCAGTCCCGAAGGCGCTGCCGCACTCCCTGCTGCCACCCTGTGACCGAAAAGCAGTACTGCAGCCCCGAAGGCGCTGCCGCGCTCCCTGCTGCCACCCTGTGACCGAAAGTCGGTACTGCAGGCCCAGCGGAGCTTTCCGCGCTCCCTGCTGCCACCCTGTGACCAAAAAGCGGTTATGCAGCCCCGGCGGCGCTGCCGCGCACCCTGCTGCCACCCTGTGACCAAAAGACGGTACTGCAGCTCCGGGTGCGCGCTGCCGCGCTCTCTCCTGCTACCGCCTACAGTGAGTGGGCTACGCACCGGACGCTCTCACCTTTGTGCCCCGCGGCGGCCCCTTCCCCGGGGGATGTTTGGAAAGGCAGTGGGCGGGGCCTGGGGTAGATGAGTCCCGGGCTCTGCCCAGGGAGCTCCTTCTGGGCGAGGTGAGAGCTGTGGGATTGGGCAAGCTCCAGCAGCACCCACAGTAGAGAGAGCCCTGGGATGCAGCTTGGGCTTTTTTTTTTTATTATTTGTCAGCAGTTTCATACGGAGTGTTAAGGGGTGATGAGAGGGTTCTAAAACACACAGCTTTTTTAACTGACAGTTTTGCTGTGGTTTTGTTCTAGGTTGTCCTGGGTTACAGTGCAAAATGTGCCAAAAGAAAAAAATATTCTATTACCATCTTCAGGAGCTGTTGAGACCAGGTGGGGCGGTGCTCTCTGCCTCCCCCCCCCGGACTATCTCCTGTTACTGGGCACAACAATGCCTTATCGCCTGACTCATCGATAACTCGCTCCTGGACTATCTCCTGTTAATGGCCCATCAAGGAACTGCCTCACGACTCCCCATCCCATTGTGAGATGCTCCGCCCGGGGGTGGGGGGGGCGGGGGGGAAGGAGCCAAGCAGTCCATGCCAAATAAAAACAGAGATTTTGAACACCCTAGCAGCCTTCTTCCAGTGGATTCCCAGAGGAGCTTTTCCCCCCACTGGAGTTCCAGAGGACAAGAGCTACCTACCTACCACTGGACCTTCGGAGGAAGACCAGACTCTTTTACCTGATTGCTGCTTCCACAGAACTACATCCATCGCTTCAGGAGGACTGCAGCCAGCATCTTATCGGACTGCTACTGCCACCCTAACAGGGTGTCAGGTTGTATTCCTGACTCTGTCAGTGTAAACCAGTGGGTTGTTTGTTTTTTCCCTGCCTTGTGTTTTTTATATATATATATATATATATATATATTAGTAAAGAACTGTTATTCCTATTCCCCGTATCTTTGCCTGAACGCCCGTTAATTTCAAAATTATAATAATTTGGAGGGAAGGGGGTTGCACTTTCCATTTCAAGGGAGGCTCCTGCCTTCCTCCACAGACACCTGTCTTTCAAACCAAGACATAGGTGCACTGGATTTTCCTGGAATTCTGAACTTCCTGCAGGATGGCAACTTGTTTTTTGTGACAAGGGTTTGTGATCCCATTTCCTTTCCTAGGACTGAAGGTGAGATTATCGAGTAGCATGAGGATGTGCACCACATCTGCACCTGTCTATGCCCCCCCCATACCCCTGTCTCTGCCTTCAGGTGGGGTTTTTCCCATGCCACCCCGATCTTTGTGGCCTTGACTCCCGTGTGTGTGCCTGGCCCTACTTGTCATGTCCCTGCCTCCCATGGGCCTGCCTTGCCTGCTTTTTTTCATGGTAGGGATGGACAACGACAAGAGTATATGTAAGAAGGCAGTCTTTATTAAGTTGCAAAAACCAAGATGGCTGAGATGGTGCAGCAGAAAAAGCGTACCCTTTTATAACCTTTCTTATCTGTCCACCTGTTCATGCACTAAGGCTGCTAAAATGATTCGCTCAATAGCTTTGTCCATTCACCTCCATTCACATAATGATTGGCTGGAGCTCCTACTGTATTTCTCACTGTACCTACTGTTCTCTTGCCAAGTTTCTGCTCTGTGGTATTACTTGCTCAGTCTCTTCTTGCTCAATCTCTTATAACTTCCTCAAACTTGTTTACAACATTCTTCATCCACTTCTTCTGTCTTTTCAAGGGTATACTGGAATGCTGTCAAGGTCAACTTCATCTTCCTCAATCAGGTTATCCCTGACAGATTTTTGTACCCACTTTATGGGTGTGCATAGCTCACACCCTATCCTCCCCCTGTGCACCTGCCTTCCTCCCCCCCCCCGCCCCCCCACCATGGGTGTGCCTTGCACCTGCCTCCCATTACCATGTTTTGTGTCCCCCTCCCCTTGTCCCTGCTCCATGCACCTGCCTTGCCCCCACCACTACAAGAACTGCTGCTCCAGATGCAAACTGTTTTAAACAAACTGTTTGCATTCCAAACTTCGCTCTGGCACTTCCTTGGGCCCAAAATGCCATCACCAGTAGATATCAGGGGGAATGAGGGGCACCCAGCAGGGACACCCTGAAGTCTCATGGTTTCCATCAGGCTTTCCCAAGGGCAGGGGTGGGTGGGAGAGTGGAAAAGCAGTATTGCTTTTTACATTTTCTTCCTACATCTCCCTCTTCAGAGCTCCTTGTCCCTGGGTGCTTGTTCTTGCCTGTGGCCCCTGTTCCTGATGGGCTCCAGGTGTGGCCAGTGGGGCTAATAACAGGGCCGGCCCTCCTGTGGGCTATAAAGGGGCTGCCTGAGGGAGCTGATAAAGGGGAACTGGCTGAGGAGGTAGCTGGAGCTACCTCCAGAATGGAATGGCTGGTCCCTGTGGTAAGGAAGGATCCCCCTGAGCTGTCCATGATGGAGCAGACCACCAGCACACATTGCTGGCAGCTTGGTGCCTGCATCGGCTGTGTGTGTGAGCCGCTGGCCAGCCTGGCGGTGGAGGGGAGTTGAGAGAAAAGTGTTGGGGTGCTGAAGATCTGAGCTGGTGCCAGGAGCTGGGGTGAGTCACACGTTCTCCTGTGTGTGTCCCGGTCCACCTCTGCTGCCCTGCCTGCCGCTCCTTCTGCTGCCTGGGAAAGGGCTGCCCAGGGATGGGGAGGGCCAGCAATGGCTTTCTGTCCTGGCCCCTTTGCTGTGGGAGCCTGATGGACAGCCTAACACCTTCCTGATTGCACTGGGGCTTCCCCTCAAGCCAGGGGGAGAGGCAGGGCTGGAAGAAAGTGGAGGCTGAGATGGGGTGCGAAGTCAGGGAAAATGTGGAAGTCAAGACGGGGGTGGAAATGGTGTCACTTTTTACATTGTCTTTGTAAGGCTCCCTCTTTTTGTCTTCCTGACCCTATGTGTTAGTTCTTGCCTCTGTTTCTTTTCCCCTATTGCTTTACAATATTTCCCTGTCCCTTGTCTTGTCCCTGCCTTGTGGTCCTGCTGGTCCCTTTGGCCTCTCTCTCCTGCTCCTCCTCGCTCTTATGTATTCCTCCATCTCTCCCTGGGTTTTTTGCTCAGTGTCCCAGTACTCCTCTCTCTATGCTACTGTCCTGCTCCCTGTCCCTCTCCTGTTTGCAGCATCCCGTTTACTGGCTGCCTGTCCCCCACCTCTTCTCTACCTTCCTCCTGCTTTTTCCCTTCTCTCCTGCTGCGTTTGCTGTGTTTGCACACCGAGCCTTGTAGCCAGCTCAGTGCCAGGATTTGTTCTGGGCAGAGGTGAGTAAACTTTTCCTGCCTCCTCTGTGCCCCTGGATGGTATTCAAGCCCCTGGGTGCAGAGCTCGTGGCTGTGGGCAGGTGCCGGGGAGGGGGCCATGTGCTGTGGGGCTTTGCCCAGGCACCTGTTCCTGATGGGCTCCAGCTGGGGCAGGTGTGGCCACTGAGGCTAATGATGGGGCTGGCCCTACTTTGGGCTATGAAGGGGGCTGCCTGGGCATGCCTGCCTGCAGGAGCTGGCTGAGGAGTCAAACCAAGGGGCTTCCACAGGCAACTGTCTCCAGCTGGTCCCTGTGGCAAGGAAGGATCCCTCCCACCCATCCACAACAGAGAATGCCACCATAACACAGCACCAGGACCTTGGCGCCTCTGTTGGCTGCACACGTGTGAGCTGCTGCATGTCCAGGAAACCTCGTGAGAGAAGTGCATTGAGTCACCCACCGCCTGCTCCTAAGGTCAGGCAGCTGGCACTGTGGAGGAGGAAGGGGCAGAGACAGAGAGAAAAGCCTCGGGGCGGTGAAGGTCTGCCGTTGTCACCAGGAGCCACGTGTCCCCTCGTGTGTGTCCAGGGCCATCCCTGCCCCGGTTCTCTGGATCTCTGCCTGCCTCCTTGCCTGTCCCTGCCTCTGTCTGCCTTTCAGGCTGTCTAGTTCCCCAAAGCTTTTTGCTCTTTTGCTAGCATTGCCCTGTAAAGTGTCACCTTCTACCTTTCCTTTCTATGTCGTTTCCTTCCTGGCACCCCACGAGCTCTGTTCTCATTCTGCCCTATTGCTTGTGAAAAGGGCATTTCTAGGTCTCCCTCTCTCCCTGCCTCCATTTATCCAGGTCCCTGTTGATTGTGGGAAGTGTGGTGGGTTTCCACTAGCGCTTTTGTTGTATTTTCTTCCTCTGGTTGAGGAAAGGAAGTGATGGAGCACCTTGGTGGGCACTCAACAGCCAGCCAAGGTCAACCCATGGCAGTTTGCTTCTACTGGGCTCTCTGTTCCTGTTTTTTCCTCCTTGCATGTTTCTTGTACCCCATTGCTTTTGAAAGTTTCTACCTCTCCGTTCCTGTCTTTTAACTTCTCACTTAAGTCTCTTGAACCCAGTCGCTTTTTAAATTTTCTTGCAACCTCTCTCTTGCTCTCCCCCTCCCTGACCTAATTTTAATTTCTTGCCTGTTTCTCGTATCTTGTTGTTTTTCACATTTTTGCCTGCATCCCTTTACGCAGGTCCATATACCTATTCTTTTAATTCTTGTACCCTTTCACATTTAAAATATTCTTTCTGCTTTTCCCTCTGTCCATCTCCCTGACTCTAGTTCTTAATTCTTCCCTCTGTGTCCTCTACCCAACCACTTCTTCAGTTTTGCTTCTTCCATCTGTCACCCTGCCCCCATGTGTTATTTCTTGCCTGTGTTTCCCGTACTCCATCGCTTTTTGAAATATTTGTTCTACATGTGTTTCTATTTGGCTCCCTGTTTCTATTTTTAATTTCTTGCCTATGTTTCTTTTTCCCTGTTGCTTTAGAATTTGTCCCCGGCCCTTGTTTTGCCTCTGTCTCGTCAGTCCCTTCTGCCTCACTCCCCATCTCTCCGATTTGTCTCTCGGTCCCTATTTTCTGGTGCAATCTCTCAGCTCTCCTCTCTACACCCTTGTCCCCCTCTCCAGCCCTCTCTTGTTCATGGTGTCCCATTTTCTGGCTCCCTCTCCCAATTTCTTAATGCTTTCCCGTGTTTCTTGTGCCTCACTGCATTGCAATTTCTCTTTCTCATTTTCCCTCCCTCTGGCACCCTGTCCCTCCTTTTTAATTCCTCTCTCTGTCCTGTATGCTCTCACTTAAAAAAAAAAAAAAAATTCTTCCTCAATTTTCTTCTATCCACCTCCCCGACCCTATTTTTAAATTATTTCTGTTTCTTGTACCCTGTTGCTCTTAAAGATTTCTATCTACTTTTATCCCACATCCTGTCTTTATTTTTTAATTATGCCTTATCTTTCCTCACCACCATCCTTTTAAATTTTTCTTTCTCTGTCTCCATTTTTGTTGGCTGTCACTTTCTGTATTTTTATATCTTTCCCCTTTATTTCCCTAATCCCTATTGCTTACACTGTATTTTCTACATCTACTCTTTGCTTTTTGATATCTTAAGTTTTAACTTTTTCTTTTTCTTCAGTGCCTTTGCTTTACAGATTTTTCTTTCTACTTCTCCATTACTATTTTTATTTTTTTCCCTTATTTCCTTAATCCCCATCGCTTTTAAAAGTTTCTGTCTACAGCCTTGCCTGTCTGTGTTTTGCCGTCACGGTTTGGCTGGTCCAGAATCACAGCCCAGCAATGCTCAGCAGGCTGTTAGCAGTTTGAGTCAGCTACAGGTGTAGCCCAGACCACTGTGTCATGCTCAGTATAAAGGGGGAAGGTTTGCTGAGGAAGGGGATCTCCCGCGGGGCTCCTGCAGGGCTCTCTCCTTTCCCTGCTTCTCCTTGCTCCCGAGGACCCCTCTCCTGTCGATCGTGGCTGCTGCACGTTCATTTGGCCCAGTGTAACTTTGCATGCCTCTGTTGGTAGTGGTGCTGTCTCGTTAAACCCGATTTCACTTCGACCCGCAGGTCTCCTCCCCTTTTCTCGACGCCCCTCCCTGGCTAGTGAGGGGTCATCGGGGGACAGGGCAGCTGTTGCAGTGTAGCCCCGGATACGGGCTGGAGGGGCACGTTCGCTGCCTTTTCTGTCCATCGCCCCCGGATTTCCTCAGAGCCCGCGCTTCTTAAATGGGCTTTCTGCGCGTTTCAGTTCGCTTTGCGGCGCTCTGCTGCCACCATGCGGCCAAGGGCAGGTACTGCAGCCCCGACCCGCGGTGTCGTTCGCTGTTTCCACGCTGCCGTTCGCCCGCAGCGGCCATGCGACACCGCGGGGGCTGCCTGGCGCCGTCTGCTGCCTCCCGGTAAGGCAGCCCCGCTGCCGCTCCGCCCCTCGCCCTCTGCCCGTTCGCGCGCCGGCTCCGGCCCCTCCGGCGCGTCGGTGGTGGGCGGGGCAAGCGCGTGCCGGGCAAACGCGTGCCCGGCAGCAGCACGGCGGCGCGCCGGGGGAGGGCCGAGGCCACCGGTGAGGCGAGCGAGTCATCCCTTTCGGCGGGTGCGCGGGGTCTCCTGGTCGCCGGCCGCCCGGAGGTGCCGTCCCGCTCCCTCCTCCCGCCCCTGGTGCGCGTGCTTTGGCGCTGCCCAGCGGTGCTCCCGCCCGCCCAGGGGTGTGTCTTCCATGCTCCCCCCGCCCGGCAGGGGGCGCGCTTTGCCGCATCCCCCGTTCTGGTGGGCGCGTGTTCCTGCATCCTGTCGCGCCGCCGGAAGCGTCACTTCCGCCTCTCTCCCCGCCCCTCCGGGGCGCGTGGCTTCCTGCACTCTCCGGTGCACCGCCCGGCAGTGCGAGTCGCGGCAGGAGCGGCGCGGTCACCGAACGTTGCGGGGCTGGGGCTGCGGCTGGGGCTCTTCTGGCTCGGGCTCCGCCGGGGGAGCGGGTGAGTGGGGAGCGGGCGATCGACCGGTGGGTCCCGGGGAAAGCCGTGAGGCGGGCGGCCAGGTCGGCGGGGCCCGTGTCGGAGGCGCGGAGCGGGGCGGGGGAGGCTGCGGGCGGAGCCGCGCCGTGTGGGAAGAAGCGGGGGGGAGCCGCGCCGTGGGGGGGAGGGTGGGGAGGGCGGTGTCCCCGCAGGGCCTGAAGCCGGGCAGGCGCCTCTCGCGGCACGGCGGGAGCGGCGGTCCCGGGGCGCGGCGCTGCTGGGCTGCCCTGCCGGTGCGCCGGAGCGGGCCGGGCGGTGCTCGCCGGTGTCTGGGGCGGGGCGGCGGGGCCTGCTCAGTGCCGGGCAAAGGGGACGGAAACGGGCCGGCTGGGGCTCCAGGGGGCCCTGCCCGGCCCCTCGGGCAGAACCTGGCTCGGTCTTCTCGCCGCTGGCCGGGCGACCTGACCAAGAGGTTCCTGTTCCGCCGCCTCTTCCCGGCGTCGCGTTCCGCGTCCCACGAGGGAGATCCCGCGCGGGCGGATGCGGTCGGTGCTTGGGCGATGGCCCACGTGGGGCTGGGGGAGCGCGGAGGGGCCAGGGCGAGTGGAAGGGCCCCGCCGCCCCTCCCCACCCAAGCCCGGGGCAGAGAAGCTGGGGACAAAACGCCGTTAATGGAGCACGGTTCGTTCCCCGGGAGGTCCCTTGGGAGTCGAGAGTGTTTTTTTTTCCGGGCCGAGGAACAGACTTTCCTCCGTGGTAAGTGCAGAGCTGCCTGTTGCCGCCTTGAGAGTTTCTCTTCTCGTGGTTCACCCTGATTTTATGGGTGGGGTGGAGATGGCTTTTTATTTTTAGATGCCCGAGTACATTGTCAGTAACCTGTGGTGTGAGGACAGTGAACTCTTGAGCACCTAGATGCCGGTAGAAATGTAACCAAAGAAACAGGATGGACAGTGATGTTTAAACTTGGTTTATAGTCGATTTGGTTTTTTCATTAGAGTGTTGATGACTGCTTGTCCTGTGGTTCAGTCCACATGCTATTCCGTGGAGCCCTCAGTCTGGGACTTTTATGTGTTAAAAAAAAAAAAAACAACTTGTCCTTCAAAAAAAAGGACTAGTCCTTCGTAGGACTGAGGTATAGACTTGGGGAGTCTCTTAAAGACGTGATCAGAATTAAAGCTGGATTTCACTTAACGTTGCTGCTGTTTGTCTTTGCTTTTGTTACTGTCCCCACCGCTCCGTCATGATTGGGAGCTCCGAATCATGCCCTTTTTTTTTTTTTTTCCAATTTGTAATGCCTTTCTCCCCCCTGCCCCTCTCCTAGGACTGTAGCGTACAGACCCTTCATTTAAACATTAGTTTGTTTCCTCACAATTGAGTTCTGATGATTGAAATCGCAGAAATTACACCTGTCTGTCTTACAGATTCAGAGTATTTCTGAACATGTACCCTCACAGACAAATGCTGTGGGGATACGCATCTTCTGCACTTCATCCTCCAGCAGGACAATCCGCTGAGACGGGGACGAGCTGTGAAGGGGCAGTTTCTGCAAGGAGGCAGTTGACAAGGGCAGGTGGGTCGCTGTACATTTTAAGGATAGTATTCGATTTGGGATGTCTAGGGTGAGGAAACCCTGGCTCTATGTAGGCTTGAGAAAAGGTGCGTAGTTATCTGTGTCGATCTAAGGAAGGGAGTTCTGGTGAGACTGAAGCTGCCAATGAGTCAGAAGGAGAAAAAAAAGAAAAAAAAAAAAAGACAGAAAGCACCCAGTTTTCTATGAAAACCAAAATCTCTAGTGGCCTGTCTCAACAGCTGTACCAAAGATGATGCAAAATGCTTTTTCCTCCACTCGGTTGTAGTCATTGCAAACCTTCGCCGAAATAGGAAGCTTTCGATTCCTAGCCCGCTTTGTGCTAAAAGGTGGCTTGTTTTTTTTTTTTTTTCCTCTCTCAGCAGACTATCAACTGGCATCATTTCACCATGGTGACCCTTTCTTCTGCCCTGGAGGTACAAGACTGGCCCAGAGGATCCCGAGTGGCCTACAAGGACAAGGTACGTCTGCCCCGTGCGTCTGCGTTTTTCCCCAGGTACTTGTAGTACGGACTTTAAAGTGAACGTGAAGAACGTGCCAGCTCTCCTTCTCTAGTTTTGATAGGAAGTGCTTCAGCAGAAACACTCAAAATAAGGTCTGTTCTGGAGCACGTTGTGCCTGTGTGAAGTGTACTCCCCTCCGTTTATTTGCTCTTCCTGAGAGCGTGCGTAGCTTTCTGTTTTGTGTGCTTGCTGAGAAACGATTCTGTGAGAATCGTATGGTGCTGAAAGGGGAAAGAAACTGTGCGTCAGAGTTTGGATGTTCTGAAGAAATGGACTGTGTTCCAGATAAAAGCTTTCTCCTTTTTCAGTCCTTAAGTGTTTAAAATATCTCATAGGGGTACGTGAAAACCTGACTGAGATACTGACATCTGTACTAAGAGCAATCAAGGTCGTGGGTTGGTTTTTTTTTTGTGTTGTGTTGTTTTGTTTTGTTGTTTGGGGTTTTTTTGCTTGTTTGGTGGGTTTTTTCCCCCCACCTCTCTCTGGCAAATCTTCCAGTCCTGTTTGGTAGCCTTAAGCATTGCAGAACTGGGTGGTTGATTTCTGCATTGTGTCGTCATCCCTGTCCGTCATGGTCCCATCTGTGTGTGTGTCGTGTGTGTGTGTGTGTGTCCCCAAAGTAAAATAGTATGGGGATCTCTTATCTTACTAATTTTTTATAAGTTTCATTTCTGATAGGAAAAAACCCCAAACAGTTCATGTTGTGTAATATACAAATGGACTTGCCTTGTTTAAACTGTAACCGCCCGCGAGCTTCAGGGTACGATTGAAGAGGGTGTTTAAGCAATTTGGTATTTCTTCTATGTGTTTAAAAAGAGAGGCTGCTGAATGTTATGGGTGGTTTTCCCCATATTTGGAGGGAGCACTCCAAAGTACTTTATTTCTGTCTGGCTTTCGGTGGTGCATTTCCCTGGCCATTGGGTGGCATCTCTCCTGGGCGGTGCAGCTGCCCAGATGTCCCTCCTAATGGTGTAATGCACAAGAAACCCCCCAGTCGGATGGGAACGGTGTATTTTGGAGACAGGTGATTTAATGGTATCTGCTTGCAGCTGGGTGAGTGCAGTTAACGCAAACATCAAATCAAATACTTTGGTAGTGTGAGCATTGTTGTTGGATGTACATGAACATCCACGTGCCTTTTCGGTATAAAGTGAACGACTGAGATTTGTTCTTTCTTTAAAGAACGTTTTAAACATGACTTTGTTATGTTTATTTAGAGTTTTACACTTCACTCTGCAGATTTATTGACTGAGCAAGCGAGACGTGCAGCAGCAGCGGCGGCGGCGCAAGGGCTGTAGCTGTTGTGGTGAGTCCGAGGATGGTACGAGGTCTTCCTGCGGTCTCACGGGTGGGGGGGGGTGGGGGGTGTATCTCCCCCCAGGGGTGCTGTGAGAAAGGGACGAGACGTTTTCCAGCACTATCAAGGGTGTTTGCTTTTATGCTGAGAATGCTTTCAAAATTGTATTGATGAGTCTTAGTATTGATTTTTTTTTTTAATTTTTTTTTAAGCGTACCGATGGCTCTGGCTTTGAACAGATGTGTTGTAGTTTGAGCTGACCTCCTTTAGCTCAACTGCTATCCTATCCCTCATTCTCACTGAATTCTTCTGCTTTCTCCTGTGTTACTTTTCTCATATGCTGAGACATAACTTGGGATTTTTGTTCTTGAGCTGCCGTGTTGTGTCTGGTGCTGCTCGGCAGCTCCCCCTGCCCAGGTTTGCCTGCCGGCCGTTCAGCGTGCTCGCCCGGCGGCGCCAGCCCTGCGGCCGGAGGCTCCTGGCTCTGTCTCCAGCGGGGACCCGCGGGTGCTGCAGCCGGGGCTGTCCGGTGGGGAGAGTCCGGGGCCCAGAGGGTCTCCTCCCCGCTGTTCTGCCCGCCCCCCCCCCCCCCCCCCCCCATCCCTGTCGTCCGTCCCCCCGTCCCGTCCCCCCCCCCCAAGTGATTCCCATGGAGATGTTGCCCCATGCGAGGTTTTTGCGGGACGTTCCCCCGAACCCCCTGCCCTCCGACCTTGTGCCCCCTCCGCCCCACCATGCTCGGCACCGCCCTCCCACCGCCCCTCGGGTGCCGCCTGCACCCCCCGACTTGCCCCTCGCCCCCAGCCCAAGCTCAGACCCGCCCCTTCCCCGCTCCCGCCCCGCCGGGGGCGTGTCCTCCCGCCCCAGGGGCGCGGGGCCGGCGGGCGCTCGGCGCGCAACGCGCGGGGCTGCAGTGCCGGGGCCGCCCCGGGCACGCGCCGCCCGGCGGGCACTGCTGCCGCGCGGCCAAAGCGCGGTCCCGCAGCGCGGCGGTCGCGCGCCGGGCGTGGCCCTTCCGGCGCGCCGGCGGCGGCTCGCGCATGCGCGGTGCGCGAGAGCAGCATGGCGGCGGGTGAGGGGCGAGGTCGGCGGTGAGGCGAGCGAGCTCCTTCGGCGGGTGCGGGAGTCTCTGCTGGCCGCTGGCCGCCGGGGGTGGCGGGACGGGAAGCCTCAAGGCCCGTGCTGCGGCGGGCAGCCCCGGGGAGCTCCCGGGAGCTGGTGGGAGGGAAGAGGGGAAGGAGGCGGACGCCCCTCCAGGCGCCGGGTGCCTTCCCAACTCGCCAGAGCTCCCCTTGAGCCTTCCCCGGCCCCGCTGGCCCCGCGCAGCTGCCCCCAGCTCCAGCACCTCCCCTGCAGCCTGTCTCCCCAGGTCATCCTGTTGTGATGGCAGCAAGCTGGCCCTCGGATGCACTTGATTCTGCCTTAACGTGGATACCATTAACTGCAGTGCAGGGAAAAAGTGGCATCTCCAGAAGCTGCTGTGGAAGGAGGCGATTTGGCCGGGGATGATCTACGGTCATAATGGTCACTGATTCTCCTTGTCTCCCAGAGGCTGCACTGAGGGCACAGGTGTCCCTTCCTCCCCTGAGGATGCTGTTGTCTGCACCCGCCTCGGTCTTGCCTGGGTTGTCTCTGCCTGACCTCGCTCTCGTCGCGGCGTGGGGGCAAAAAGGGGCGGGCGGAGCACTTGCTGGCTGTGGGCAGTGGACAGGAGCTGCTGCGGCTGAAGCTGGAGAGGCCAGAGAAAGAAGAAGGAATCAGAGGCCGGCCGGCCGGCAGCTGCCTCCCGCCGCAGGCAAGCGGAGAGTCCATGTGCGTAACCCATGGCATGGTACGGCCGTGTGATGCATGAACGAGCGAGGCTACATGTCTAGGAAGCCTTGTCTCGCAAGAGTTGAGACAGCCATGTAATCTTTTAGGTGGAGAACCACCATGTGACCGGAGCTGCAGAAGAGGAAGGGAGGAGAGGAAGAGAAGGAAGCGTCTGAATGGGCAAATTCTCCTGGCAGCACTGAGAACAAGGGATGCGGTGAGTCCTGGGCCCTCGGGGCCCCATCGCCCCACTTGTGTGTCCCAGGCCCTCCCTATCCCTCCCCTGGCCCCCTGTCTTTCACATGGTGCTGTGATTTCCCCCTTGCCCGCCCCTGTCTTTTTTTTTTTTTTTTTTTTTTTTTCCCCCTCCCCTTTCTCAGTCTCTCTCTGTCCAGCTCCTGGTCTCTAATTTTAAATTCCCCTCTCTCTCTGGAAGCCTGTCAGGACTTTTCTCTGTCTGGCTCTCTGTCCCTGTTGTTTAATTCCTTCCTGTGTGCCCTTTTAGGCCTCACCATTTTTATTTGCTCGGTCTCTCTTGGTCCAGCACAAGATCCGGATTTTTTAAAATTCCTCCCTCTCTGCCCTGCAGCCTGTCGCTTTCGAAGTTCGTGTTGCGATTTCATTCCTTTTGCCGTCTCTCCCTGCTGGGATTTTTCAATTGCTCCCTGTCTGTCTCGCAGCCCGTTGTTGCTTTCTTGTTCTCTCTGTCTCTGTTGGGCTCCCTGTCCCTGTCTTGACCCACTTCTAAAAATGCCTTCCTCTCTGCCTCGTATGCATTGTTCTTGAAACTTCCGTTTCCCGACGTCTCTCTGTAGGTTGCTCCTGGTCCCAGATGTTTATTTCTTCCCTCTCTGTCCTGTGGCCTGTTGCGATTTGGTGTTTCTGCGTGTCTCCTGTTCCCGGCTCTCGGTCCCCGTTTTTCAGTTTCTCTCTCAGCCCTGTAGCCCACTGCTGTTATCTGTCTGTCCTCATCTCTCTCTGGCCAGTTGCCTCTCCCCACATATGTGGTTCCTCCCTCTGCCCTGTGGCCCGTCACTGGTTTTCCGTTCTCTGTCCTGCTCCTTTTCCCCGAGTCTTCAGTTGCTCCCTCTCTGTCCTGTAGCCCATCAAGGGGCTTTGTTTCTTTCTCCATCGCTCCCTGTCCGGCTCCCTGCCCCATCTTTTTAATCCTTCCCTTGCTGCCGTGTGGCGGCTCCCCGCTATCTTCCCTTTCTTCATATCTCTCTCTGGACGGCTCCCGCTTCCCTGTTTTTCAGTTTCTTCCTTCTGGGCCCTGTAGCCTGTGGTGATTGTGCTGCTTTCTCCTTCTCTCTGTCCGGCTGTGGATCCCATTTCTTTAATTCCTCCTGCTTCTCCCTGTAGCCTGTCTTTCTGTCTGCCCTCTCCCCCTTTATCTGTCTCCCCACTCCACCTCTGGCGCCCTGTCCCTGTGTTTTAATTCTTCCCTCTCTGCCCTCCAGCTGTTGCTGTGCTTCCTGCGTGTGTCACACTGGGTCCGGCCCCTCATCTCTGTCTTTTCATTCCTCCCGCTCCTCCCTGGAGCTTGTCGTTGTCATTTTCTTTTGCTGTTGCTCTGTCTGGCTCCAGATCCTCGCAGCTTCCCCCCACCCCTGCCCCGCCTCGTTGCTCCTGGCTGTTTTTTCTGTCTCGATCTCTCTGTGCCTGGCTCTGGCTCCCTGTTGTTTCACTCCTCCCTCTCTGTCCTGTAGCCCATCGGCACATTTTCTTTCGTTGGGCTCTCTTTGGCCGTTTCCCTGTCCCTGTTCAGTTTCTTCCTTCTCAGCCCTGTAGTGTGCCGTGATTCTTTTTCTTTCTCCCCCTCTCCCAGCTCCCAGTCCCTCCCTTTTAATTCCTCCCTCTCTGTCCTGTTGCCTGTCAGGAGTCGTGTGTCCTGGAGTCCCCGGCCCACCCCACCCCCCCCAGCCCCTTCTCACTTTCGCACTTCCTGTCCGTGTTTTTTAATTCCTCCTCCTTTGCTGTGTAGCCTGTTGCTTTTTTCTTCTCTCCATCTCTGTGTCTCAGTGCCCCCATTTTTTAATTCTTACTCTCTGCCCTCTACCCTACCCCTATTTTCACCTTTCTCTGACCCTCTGTATCCAGCTCCCTGTCCCTATCGATTATTTTCTCCCTCTTACTCCTGCACCCGCTGCTATTCCCTGCTGTCGCCATCCCTCTCTGTTCAGCTCTCTGTCCCCAGATTTTAATTCCTTCTTCTGCCCCTCCGTAGCCTGTCTGGATTTTCCCCCTGCTCTCTGTCTGGCTCCCTCTCTCTGCCTTTTCATTCCACATTCTCTGTCCCATAGCCCCAAGCTATTTGTCTGTGTTTCTCAGTCTCTTCTGTCTGGCTCCCTGCTGCTGTTTTTTCTTTCCTCCTTATTTGTCTCATAGCCCATCACTGTTTCGTGGTTTTTTTTTTTTTTTTCTGTCTCTTTGTCCAGCTCCCAGTCCCTGCTCTTGAATTCCTCTTCCCTGTAGCCCGCTGCTGGTTTTTTCTGTTCTCGATCACGCTCTGTCTGGTCCCCTGTCCCTGTTGGTCAATTCTTCCTTCTCTGCCCTGCAGCCCCTGCAGTCTTGTACTTTTTTCCGTCTCTCTCTGGCCGGAGCTCTGTTGCTGCTCATGAGTTCCTCCCTCTCTGCCCTGTAGCCTGTTGCTTTTGTCCTTTCTCCGTCTCGCTTTCTCTGGCTCCCTGATGACGCTATTTTAATATTCCCTCCCTTTTTGTATGAATCGCTATACTTTTTGCTCTCCAGCTTTTTTTTTTTTTTTTCTGGCTCCCCGGCTCTATTTTTTAATTCTTCCACCTGTAGTGTGTAGCTCTGTGGTTTGTACCGTGTTGTTGTTCCCCCCACCCCCGCCCCTTCCCTCCATTGTTGGCTGTCTTGGCTCCCTGTCCCTGTTGTTTCATCCTCCCTCTCTGCCCTGTTCTTTGTTGTCTTTCTCCATGTGTCTCGGTCCAGCTTCCTGCCCCTGTTCTTCTTTCCTTCCTCTCTGTCGTGCTGCCTGTCCCAGTTTTGTCCTGCGTCTCCGTCCTCCTTTGTCGGTCTCTGCCCTGCTCCCTTCTCCCTCTATCTGCTGCCTCTCTTCTTCTCTCCCTGCTGCTTCTTTCTCCACCTGTCGGGCTCCCTGTCCCTGTCTTTCTCTCGCCATCCTGTTCCCTGCCTCAGGCGCTCTCGCTGCATCCGCTACCTGCGTGACTGAAGAAACGTTCGCAGTCTCCTTTGCCCTCCCAGCTGCGTTTGCAGTCCCTTCACAGCAGGCGAGGGGCTGTGAGGGAGCCCAGGGGAGGAGGTGCTGCGCTGCGGGGGTCGAGTGATGGCCCCCCGCTCCTGCGGCACGGCCCAGCCCTCGCCACAGCCGCCGCACGAGCTGTGGGCTCGTTGCCAGGGCCACATGGCTGCCTGCGGGCGTCCGGCTCGGGCGCCATGCTCAGCGCTGCATCCGGCAAGCAGCAGGCTGTCCTGCCGGCGGGCGCCGCCGGTAACGGCCGCGCGATGCTGCAGGGCCTGTGGGATGGGGCCGCCGTGCCCGCTGCCACTTCCCCGTGAGGAAAGGCCGCTGCTGCCCCCTGGGCACAGGGCTGGTGGGCGTGCTCTTTTCCCTCGCCTGGCTCCCTGACCCCGTTTTCCTTCCACAGACCAGGACTCTGTGTCCTTTCTTTATCTGTGTCTCCCCCTCTCTGTTCTTTTCCCGGTACCTCTCTTTCTCTGCTCCTCAGTTCCTCTCCCTCACCTTATTTTTCTCTTTCTGTTCCTCTGCCCAGCTCCCCATGGCTGTGTTTTCGTTCTCCGTACCTGCTGCCCCAGCGTGGACTGCCGAGCGGTCCCAGGGAAGGGTGAGTGGACGGGCTCTGAGCCCCAGAGCAGGCGTGTTCCTCGCACTTAGATGGGTTTGCAAATAAACCCTCGCTCTGTCTCCTTTGTACTTGCTGAGCAGCGGTCAGAGAGTCCAGGGGAGCAGGTACACAGCGGGGGTAAGGGGCCATGGCTGCAGCTGCGGGCTGGTGCCGGAGGAGCCCCGGAGGGAGCCAGCGAGGCTGATGGCGATGGCCGCTCTGTGTCATGGGGCCGCAGCCCCAGGGGATGGTGCTGCTAGGGCACGCCTGCCCGAGAGTGCCGACAGCAGACGTCGGGCCCCGTCAGGGCAGCTCCCAGGGGTTTTGTGAGCTGGTGGAGAGGAAGGAGGAAGAGGGGCAGATGGCTGCCTCCGGGCACCTGGAGGCCTTCCCACCCCCTGGAAAAGTGCTCCGGCCTGCGCGCCCCATGCAGCTGCCCACAGCTCCAGCACCTGTCCCGTAGCCCCTGACCACCCCAGACCCTGCCCTCGCAGCAGCAAGCTGACCCGCGAACGTGCTTTATTGCCCCATAAGCACGGGTGCCGTTGGCAATGGTCTGGGGCAGGAGGGGGCGTCTCCAGGAGCTCCTGCAGAAGGAGGGGTTCCTGCCTGGGGAAAGGGGTGGCCGTCGCTGTGGACAACAGTTGGCCGTTCTTTGTGTCTCCCAGGGGCAGCGCTGAGGACTTGGTTGCCGGTTCCTCCCCGGGGATGTTGCTGACTGCACCTGGCTCAGGTTTGTGTCCTTATTCTCCCAGTTAAAGCGGTTCCGTTAGTTTAATTCCCTGCCCGGTCACGTTGCTGGTGCCGCAGATACCTGCAGTAGAAGAGCAGGTATCGGCCTTTGCGGTACGGGTCGCTGTCTTTGCTCAGTGCTTTGTACCCCGTGACACGGAGGCAGGTGAGGAAACTCCCCGCTGCTCCTCCGGCCGCCCTTGTGTCTGCTGGGGGTCGCCCCAGCCCCTTTCCCAGGGGATTGCAGGAAGGGTGGTGAGCAGGGCCCCGGGTGTACGAGCCCTGGCCTCTGCACAGGGAGCCCGTTCTGCTCCGGGGCTGCTGCGCTGCGGGCGCTCCGCTGGTCTGGTCGCTGGCGGCAGCTCTTGGAGCCGGCTGGGCTGCGCGGGCGTCGGGGGTTTGCTCACGGCAAGAAGCGGAGGCGTCGGTGTGAGGGAAGAGTTTCGAGACCGGGCCGAGGTTCGGCTGTAGGCATAGTAGGAAGTACCCTTTTATGCAGTTGTTTTTGTTGTTTCAGGCTGGCGGTTTTCCGCTGAGGGTTTGGGGGTGGCAAAATGGTTTAATAGCCTGCCATTTTTTTTTTTTAAATTTTAGATGCATTGCATTTTTCTGGAATTCCTGACTATGGGAGATGGAACCTTGTTTTTTTTCCCCACCGTTTTTACTGTGTGCTGTGTAAGTTGCTGATGTCTTGATCTATGCTCTTTTTTCTCTCTTAATAGGACTGATGGTGAAATTGTCCAGCGAGGGTTAGGGTGAGCATCTTGTACTCGCCTGTATACGGAGCTTGAGAGTTTCTCGAGAAGGCATCTTCCCCAGAACTTCTCAGAGAAGAGGGTCTGCGTTCTTTGCGCTGGTAACAGTCTCCAGCCAGGGTCTGTCTTCTGTCGTAGGCCCGGGCACGCGAGCCTTCCCATGACTCCGTTTCTGACTTTTTCATGACGCGCCTGATGAGACGTGTCGTAGTGCCGGTCACAGCAGTTATGTTTCCGTGTAGTTTTTCACCTGTTGTGTGTTTAGCACCGGTTTCTGTGGTTGTAAGGTGCCTGTGTTAGATCTTTCAGCCGCCATGGTTTTTCCGTCAGCTGACCGCCGCTGTGATTCCTTGAGGGGTTCAGTGGTAAGGAGGCGGTCGGTGGTGCTTGTTCCGTGTGCGCTATACTGCACATTAATGAGGTCTCAATGCTCCGGAGGTTTATTCTTTTGCGGTAGGCGGGCGCATCGGTAGCCGCACCGAGGGTCTCGTGCTCCTCGACTCACCGGGGTACCGCCGACCGAGCGCTCCCCGTCTCGCGCGAGAAGCTCCACACACAGATCTGTCCAGCATGTCTCGTGTCCGAGAAGGTGACGAGTGGTCCAGGATGCGCTGGGGTATCCGCTGTCGAGCGGTCTGTTCTCACGGAGCCCTCTTCTGGGACGACGACTTCTCCGCATCCTGTGGATGTTGGGTCTTGGGGCCCGGCTTCTCGCGCGTCCACCGTTGCGGTTGCGGCCGCGGCCGTATCTTTTCGTCAGGGGCCGTGGCATTTGACTTCCGGGGTGGAAGGTGCTAAGGGTCGTACGCGTAGGGCCAGGTGTTGCTTTGGCTTTGGTTTTCTGTGATGGCTGGCTGGCTGTTGTTGGAGTCTAGAGGGTATTCCTACATGGAAAGGAGATCTCCGGAACCGTTAAGCTGTTGCTCCGCAGCCGGGTGACTCGTTCGATGCCGTTTTCAGATGCAGTGAGACGAGCCGTGCACCAAAGGGTTAGAGGAGGGGCGGGGGAGCGGCCATAAGAAGGTGGGTTGGCACGCAGTGTCAGCGGGCAGATGCGGCCGATGGCTGTGTGAGCAGCTGACAGGTCTTGGTAGGTTTGTTGTATTCCAAAGGCACGAAGTAGCGAGCGAAGCAGGGTATCGGCACTGCGGGTGGCTGGGGCGAGGTGAGCTGGGACTGGTGGGCTGCAGCAGAGAAGTTACTTTTCAGGCGTTGTGTCGTTTGTGAAGTTTATAAGCATCCCTTATGGGTTGTGTTTTACAGGTGGTACCGGAGCCTCAACGCGGCAGCTGGCAGAGGTAGGGTGGGTGGGCGGCCGAGGTAGAGGAGGAGGAGAGGGGAATGGGCACGGGCAGGCTGTGGTTTCGGGCGGTATCTCAGCACGTGCCTTTTGTTTTGGCTTTCGCAGGTCACGCACATAGCCTCGGAGGGGCGAAGCTGCGCGCCGACCAGCGGCCTGAGGAGGCGAGGCGGTTGTCAGCCGGGCCGGCGTCCAAGAGCGGAGCATCCTGCGGCAGCTCGGTCAAGCGTTTCTGTGCGTTTGTGCAGGTGTTACGCAGCTGCCTTTGGAGTTGGGTGAGCTTTTGAGGTGGTGAGCTAAGGAGCAGCAAGGAGGAGCGTGGGGCTGGTGATTTCTCCCAAGCGTGACGGTATTTCTCTGTCTGTTGCTACCTTAGGGGGGCCGCAAGCGATGACAGCTGCAGCGTCCAACACGGGAATCGGTGCGGAGCAGTTGAGCGGAAGACCACGTTCCTTTTGAGGAGGAGGGTGTTTCGAGGAGGTCTGTGGTGACCCGTGTGACAGCTACCACTGTCAGCGGTGTGTGTGGGTTTTTTTTTTTTTTTTTCTGTAGGCGATGAGGAGGAACGTGGCAACTGCAGGAGTAATCAGGTTAGTTGATGTGGTTTCTGCTGAGGATGGACGCGGATCCCCAGCCCTCTGGAAGCGAAGCTGAGGGACCAGGGACCGTTGTCCTGCAGTGCGTAACTTTGATTTCAGTTGGAAAAGGGATTTTCCTGGAATGGAAATCTTTCTCCTTCAAAGAAATTGCGTTGTACGAACTGCCTGTCGGACTCTGTGTGCTTGGCTGTAGAAGTCATGAGCAGTGAGACTTTTTGCCCTCTTTTGAAAAACAAAACAACAGCAAAGTCAATTTGTTTCCAAAGACTGAAGCACAGCAAGTGTTCCAAAAGTGGATGGCGTCGCTGGTCTTTACATTCTTGGTTGCAACGGTCGAGATACGATTAAAAAATGTTCCTCTGCGTGCTTTGGTACAGCCAGAAGCCTTAGTGCATCTGCCAGTCCTGTTCGGTGGCCTTACCTGTTGCAGCCCTGGGGATTTGAATTTCTTTTTTTTTTCTTTTTAATGAGTAAAACCATGTGGGGGATCTATTATTTCACTGATCTTTTCCTGTCATATATGAAACTCTAGAGAAAGTTAAAATTGTATAATTGGCAGAATGACTAACGCGGTTTAAACTCGCTGCCGAATCAGTACAGCATGTAATGTATGAGGTGTACTTAAGCGGTCAGGGGTTTCTCTAACTCTTTCCAAGCCAGAGGCAGCTGCATGTTACTGAGTTTCTTCCCTGTGTTTTGACAGAGCGCTCTGAAGTACTTGGTTTCTAATCATGTGACATGATAGAACAAGGTGGGGCAGGAGCAGAGTCAAATAACAACTGTGTATTTTGGAGACAGGTGTAAGCATAGATCTAGATGGGGGTGTACAGCCTTGTTCTGCAGCAGCGCTCTAAGGAAGGGCATCAAACATGAGCAAGAGCAGTTGCTTTTCTGCTAAGAAGGGGTTGGAAATCGTATCTGTTTGTCTTTCTATGGAGTGTTAAGTATTCAAATCGCTCTGGTTTGTAGAGGATGTGTCTGTATTTCGGGCTGGTCTCCTTCAGTTCGACTGCTCTCCTGTCCCTCGTTCTATTGAATTCCTCTCCTTGCTTCTGTGTTGTTCTTCTAATGTGCTGAACTATGGCTGGGGCCTTTTGTTTCCCGATGTCTTGCTGTGAGTGTCCGGTGCTGCGCAGCAGCTCGCCCCCCCCCCCCCCCCCCAGGTTTGCCTGCCGGTGGCTCAGCGCTCTCGCCCCGCGGGGCCAGCTCTGTCTCTGTCCAAGCTTTCTGCCACGGCTGTCCGGTGGGGAAAGGGGCAGTTGTTGCTCTGGGGAGCCCGTCCGGGCGTGGTCCGAGACGGGGAATGTGGCAGAGCCGAGTGCGAGCAAGAGCCATGGCACTGTCCTTTGGCGGACGCCCTGCCACCCCTCTGCTGTGCGGCAGCCGGCGTCGATGATCCGGCGGGGGGCAGGCATCGAGCATGGATTCTGTCTCGTGGGCTGTGGCAGGTGAGTGCTCGTCTGTGGGTTATGCCGGGGAGAGCCGTTGGTGTCGGTCATCCCCCACCCCTCTCCGGGTCCCCCTGTACCCCCAGTGTCAGAGAAAGACGCAGGTGCTGCTGCGCCGCTGTGACCGCACGGGGGTGCTGCGTGAAACGGCGCTTTGTGCTGCCTGCGCGTGGGGGGTGTGCGGTACTGCAGGCCGGGGTACGCGCATGCGCGCTGGCGGCCGCCTGCGGCGCGCTCTGCTACCACGATTTGACTAGGGTTGGGTACTGGGGCGTGGTACACGCGCGTGTGCGGTGACACCGATTTGTGGCGCTCTCTGCTGCCACCCTGTGACCGAAAAGCAGTACTGCAGTCCCGAAGGCGCTGCCGCGCTCCCTGCTGCCACCCTGTGACCGAAAAGCAGTACTGCAGTCCCGAAGGCGCTGCCGCGCTCCCTGCTGCCACCCTGTGACCGAAAAGCAGTACTGCAGTCCCGAAGGCGCTGCCGCACTCCCTGCTGCCACCCTGTGACCGAAAAGCAGTACTGCAGCCCCGAAGGCGCTGCCGCGCTCCCTGCTGCCACCCTGTGACCGAAAGTCGGTACTGCAGGCCCAGCGGAGCTTTCCGCGCTCCCTGCTGCCACCCTGTGACCAAAAAGCGGTTATGCAGCCCCGGCGGCGCTGCCGCGCACCCTGCTGCCACCCTGTGACCAAAAGACGGTACTGCAGCTCCGGGTGCGCGCTGCCGCGCTCTCTCCTGCTACCGCCTACAGTGAGTGGGCTACGCACCGGACGCTCTCACCTTTGTGCCCCGCGGCGGCCCCTTCCCCGGGGGATGTTTGGAAAGGCAGTGGGCGGGGCCTGGGGTAGATGAGTCCCGGGCTCTGCCCAGGGAGCTCCTTCTGGGCGAGGTGAGAGCTGTGGGATTGGGCAAGCTCCAGCAGCACCCACAGTAGAGAGAGCCCTGGGATGCAGCTTGGGCTTTTTTTTTTTATTATTTGTCAGCAGTTTCATACGGAGTGTTAAGGGGTGATGAGAGGGTTCTAAAACACACAGCTTTTTTAACTGACAGTTTTGCTGTGGTTTTGTTCTAGGTTGTCCTGGGTTACAGTGCAAAATGTGCCAAAAGAAAAAAATATTCTATTACCATCTTCAGGAGCTGTTGAGACCAGGTGGGGCGGTGCTCTCTGCCTCCCCCCCCCGGACTATCTCCTGTTACTGGGCACAACAATGCCTTATCGCCTGACTCATCGATAACTCGCTCCTGGACTATCTCCTGTTAATGGCCCATCAAGGAACTGCCTCACGACTCCCCATCCCATTGTGAGATGCTCCGCCCGGGGGTGGGGGGGGCGGGGGGGAAGGAGCCAAGCAGTCCATGCCAAATAAAAACAGAGATTTTGAACACCCTAGCAGCCTTCTTCCAGTGGATTCCCAGAGGAGCTTTTCCCCCCACTGGAGTTCCAGAGGACAAGAGCTACCTACCTACCACTGGACCTTCGGAGGAAGACCAGACTCTTTTACCTGATTGCTGCTTCCACAGAACTACATCCATCGCTTCAGGAGGACTGCAGCCAGCATCTTATCGGACTGCTACTGCCACCCTAACAGGGTGTCAGGTTGTATTCCTGACTCTGTCAGTGTAAACCAGTGGGTTGTTTGTTTTTTCCCTGCCTTGTGTTTTTTATATATATATATATATATATATTAGTAAAGAACTGTTATTCCTATTCCCCGTATCTTTGCCTGAACGCCCGTTAATTTCAAAATTATAATAATTTGGAGGGAAGGGGGTTGCACTTTCCATTTCAAGGGAGGCTCCTGCCTTCCTCCACAGACACCTGTCTTTCAAACCAAGACATAGGTGCACTGGATTTTCCTGGAATTCTGAACTTCCTGCAGGATGGCAACTTGTTTTTTGTGACAAGGGTTTGTGATCCCATTTCCTTTCCTAGGACTGAAGGTGAGATTATCGAGTAGCATGAGGATGTGCACCACATCTGCACCTGTCTATGCCCCCCCCATACCCCTGTCTCTGCCTTCAGGTGGGGTTTTTCCCATGCCACCCCGATCTTTGTGGCCTTGACTCCCGTGTGTGTGCCTGGCCCTACTTGTCATGTCCCTGCCTCCCATGGGCCTGCCTTGCCTGCTTTTTTTCATGGTAGGGATGGACAACGACAAGAGTATATGTAAGAAGGCAGTCTTTATTAAGTTGCAAAAACCAAGATGGCTGAGATGGTGCAGCAGAAAAAGCGTACCCTTTTATAACCTTTCTTATCTGTCCACCTGTTCATGCACTAAGGCTGCTAAAATGATTCGCTCAATAGCTTTGTCCATTCACCTCCATTCACATAATGATTGGCTGGAGCTCCTACTGTATTTCTCACTGTACCTACTGTTCTCTTGCCAAGTTTCTGCTCTGTGGTATTACTTGCTCAGTCTCTTCTTGCTCAATCTCTTATAACTTCCTCAAACTTGTTTACAACATTCTTCATCCACTTCTTCTGTCTTTTCAAGGGTATACTGGAATGCTGTCAAGGTCAACTTCATCTTCCTCAATCAGGTTATCCCTGACAGATTTTTGTACCCACTTTATGGGTGTGCATAGCTCACACCCTATCCTCCCCCTGTGCACCTGCCTTCCTCCCCCCCCCCCCGCCCCCCCACCATGGGTGTGCCTTGCACCTGCCTCCCATTACCATGTTTTGTGTCCCCCTCCCCTTGTCCCTGCTCCATGCACCTGCCTTGCCCCCACCACTACAAGAACTGCTGCTCCAGATGCAAAATGTTTTAAACAAACTGTTTGCATTCCAAACTTCGCTCTGGCACTTCCTTGGGCCCAAAATGCCATCACCAGTAGATATCAGGGGGAATGAGGGGCACCCAGCAGGGACACCCTGAAGTCTCATGGTTTCCATCAGGCTTTCCCAAGGGCAGGGGTGGGTGGGAGAGTGGAAAAGCAGTATTGCTTTTTACATTTTCTTCCTACATCTCCCTCTTCAGAGCTCCTTGTCCCTGGGTGCTTGTTCTTGCCTGTGGCCCCTGTTCCTGATGGGCTCCAGGTGTGGCCAGTGGGGCTAATAACAGGGCCGGCCCTCCTGTGGGCTATAAAGGGGCTGCCTGAGGGAGCTGATAAAGGGGAACTGGCTGAGGAGGTAGCTGGAGCTACCTCCAGAATGGAATGGCTGGTCCCTGTGGTAAGGAAGGATCCCCCTGAGCTGTCCATGATGGAGCAGACCACCAGCACACATTGCTGGCAGCTTGGTGCCTGCATCGGCTGTGTGTGTGAGCCGCTGGCCAGCCTGGCGGTGGAGGGGAGTTGAGAGAAAAGTGTTGGGGTGCTGAAGATCTGAGCTGGTGCCAGGAGCTGGGGTGAGTCACACGTTCTCCTGTGTGTGTCCCGGTCCACCTCTGCTGCCCTGCCTGCCGCTCCTTCTGCTGCCTGGGAAAGGGCTGCCCAGGGATGGGGAGGGCCAGCAATGGCTTTCTGTCCTGGCCCCTTTGCTGTGGGAGCCTGATGGACAGCCTAACACCTTCCTGATTGCACTGGGGCTTCCCCTCAAGCCAGGGGGAGAGGCAGGGCTGGAAGAAAGTGGAGGCTGAGATGGGGTGCGAAGTCAGGGAAAATGTGGAAGTCAAGACGGGGGTGGAAATGGTGTCACTTTTTACATTGTCTTTGTAAGGCTCCCTCTTTTTGTCTTCCTGACCCTATGTGTTAGTTCTTGCCTCTGTTTCTTTTCCCCTATTGCTTTACAATATTTCCCTGTCCCTTGTCTTGTCCCTGCCTTGTGGTCCTGCTGGTCCCTTTGGCCTCTCTCTCCTGCTCCTCCTCGCTCTTATGTATTCCTCCATCTCTCCCTGGGTTTTTTGCTCAGTGTCCCAGTACTCCTCTCTCTATGCTACTGTCCTGCTCCCTGTCCCTCTCCTGTTTGCAGCATCCCGTTTACTGGCTGCCTGTCCCCCACCTCTTCTCTACCTTCCTCCTGCTTTTTCCCTTCTCTCCTGCTGCGTTTGCTGTGTTTGCACACCGAGCCTTGTAGCCAGCTCAGTGCCAGGATTTGTTCTGGGCAGAGGTGAGTAAACTTTTCCTGCCTCCTCTGTGCCCCTGGATGGTATTCAAGCCCCTGGGTGCAGAGCTCGTGGCTGTGGGCAGGTGCCGGGGAGGGGGCCATGTGCTGTGGGGCTTTGCCCAGGCACCTGTTCCTGATGGGCTCCAGCTGGGGCAGGTGTGGCCACTGAGGCTAATGATGGGGCTGGCCCTACTTTGGGCTATGAAGGGGGCTGCCTGGGCATGCCTGCCTGCAGGAGCTGGCTGAGGAGTCAAACCAAGGGGCTTCCACAGGCAACTGTCTCCAGCTGGTCCCTGTGGCAAGGAAGGATCCCTCCCACCCATCCACAACAGAGAATGCCACCATAACACAGCACCAGGACCTTGGCGCCTCTGTTGGCTGCACACGTGTGAGCTGCTGCATGTCCAGGAAACCTCGTGAGAGAAGTGCATTGAGTCACCCACCGCCTGCTCCTAAGGTCAGGCAGCTGGCACTGTGGAGGAGGAAGGGGCAGAGACAGAGAGAAAAGCCTCGGGGCGGTGAAGGTCTGCCGTTGTCACCAGGAGCCACGTGTCCCCTCGTGTGTGTCCAGGGCCATCCCTGCCCCGGTTCTCTGGATCTCTGCCTGCCTCCTTGCCTGTCCCTGCCTCTGTCTGCCTTTCAGGCTGTCTAGTTCCCCAAAGCTTTTTGCTCTTTTGCTAGCATTGCCCTGTAAAGTGTCACCTTCTACCTTTCCTTTCTATGTCGTTTCCTTCCTGGCACCCCACGAGCTCTGTTCTCATTCTGCCCTATTGCTTGTGAAAAGGGCATTTCTAGGTCTCCCTCTCTCCCTGCCTCCATTTATCCAGGTCCCTGTTGATTGTGGGAAGTGTGGTGGGTTTCCACTAGCGCTTTTGTTGTATTTTCTTCCTCTGGTTGAGGAAAGGAAGTGATGGAGCACCTTGGTGGGCACTCAACAGCCAGCCAAGGTCAACCCATGGCAGTTTGCTTCTACTGGGCTCTCTGTTCCTGTTTTTTCCTCCTTGCATGTTTCTTGTACCCCATTGCTTTTGAAAGTTTCTACCTCTCCGTTCCTGTCTTTTAACTTCTCACTTAAGTCTCTTGAACCCAGTCGCTTTTTAAATTTTCTTGCAACCTCTCTCTTGCTCTCCCCCTCCCTGACCTAATTTTAATTTCTTGCCTGTTTCTCGTATCTTGTTGTTTTTCACATTTTTGCCTGCATCCCTTTACGCAGGTCCATATACCTATTCTTTTAATTCTTGTACCCTTTCACATTTAAAATATTCTTTCTGCTTTTCCCTCTGTCCATCTCCCTGACTCTAGTTCTTAATTCTTCCCTCTGTGTCCTCTACCCAACCACTTCTTCAGTTTTGCTTCTTCCATCTGTCACCCTGCCCCCATGTGTTATTTCTTGCCTGTGTTTCCCGTACTCCATCGCTTTTTGAAATATTTGTTCTACATGTGTTTCTATTTGGCTCCCTGTTTCTATTTTTAATTTCTTGCCTATGTTTCTTTTTCCCTGTTGCTTTAGAATTTGTCCCCGGCCCTTGTTTTGCCTCTGTCTCGTCAGTCCCTTCTGCCTCACTCCCCATCTCTCCGATTTGTCTCTCGGTCCCTATTTTCTGGTGCAATCTCTCAGCTCTCCTCTCTACACCCTTGTCCCCCTCTCCAGCCCTCTCTTGTTCATGGTGTCCCATTTTCTGGCTCCCTCTCCCAATTTCTTAATGCTTTCCCGTGTTTCTTGTGCCTCACTGCATTGCAATTTCTCTTTCTCATTTTCCCTCCCTCTGGCACCCTGTCCCTCCTTTTTAATTCCTCTCTCTGTCCTGTATGCTCTCACTTAAAAAAAAAAAAAAAATTCTTCCTCAATTTTCTTCTATCCACCTCCCCGACCCTATTTTTAAATTATTTCTGTTTCTTGTACCCTGTTGCTCTTAAAGATTTCTATCTACTTTTATCCCACATCCTGTCTTTATTTTTTAATTATGCCTTATCTTTCCTCACCACCATCCTTTTAAATTTTTCTTTCTCTGTCTCCATTTTTGTTGGCTGTCACTTTCTGTATTTTTATATCTTTCCCCTTTATTTCCCTAATCCCTATTGCTTACACTGTATTTTCTACATCTACTCTTTGCTTTTTGATATCTTAAGTTTTAACTTTTTCTTTTTCTTCAGTGCCTTTGCTTTACAGATTTTTCTTTCTACTTCTCCATTACTATTTTTATTTTTTTCCCTTATTTCCTTAATCCCCATCGCTTTTAAAAGTTTCTGTCTACAGCCTTGCCTGTCTGTGTTTTGCCGTCACGGTTTGGCTGGTCCAGAATCACAGCCCAGCAATGCTCAGCAGGCTGTTAGCAGTTTGAGTCAGCTACAGGTGTAGCCCAGACCACTGTGTCATGCTCAGTATAAAGGGGGAAGGTTTGCTGAGGAAGGGGATCTCCCGCGGGGCTCCTGCAGGGCTCTCTCCTTTCCCTGCTTCTCCTTGCTCCCGAGGACCCCTCTCCTGTCGATCGTGGCTGCTGCACGTTCATTTGGCCCAGTGTAACTTTGCATGCCTCTGTTGGTAGTGGTGCTGTCTCGTTAAACCCGATTTCACTTCGACCCGCAGGTCTCCTCCCCTTTTCTCGACGCCCCTCCCTGGCTAGTGAGGGGTCATCGGGGGACAGGGCAGCTGTTGCAGTGTAGCCCCGGATACGGGCTGGAGGGGCACGTTCGCTGCCTTTTCTGTCCATCGCCCCCGGATTTCCTCAGAGCCCGCGCTTCTTAAATGGGCTTTCTGCGCGTTTCAGTTCGCTTTGCGGCGCTCTGCTGCCACCATGCGGCCAAGGGCAGGTACTGCAGCCCCGACCCGCGGTGTCGTTCGCTGTTTCCACGCTGCCGTTCGCCCGCAGCGGCCATGCGACACCGCGGGGGCTGCCTGGCGCCGTCTGCTGCCTCCCGGTAAGGCAGCCCCGCTGCCGCTCCGCCCCTCGCCCTCTGCCCGTTCGCGCGCCGGCTCCGGCCCCTCCGGCGCGTCGGTGGTGGGCGGGGCAAGCGCGTGCCGGGCAAACGCGTGCCCGGCAGCAGCACGGCGGCGCGCCGGGGGAGGGCCGAGGCCACCGGTGAGGCGAGCGAGTCATCCCTTTCGGCGGGTGCGCGGGGTCTCCTGGTCGCCGGCCGCCCGGAGGTGCCGTCCCGCTCCCTCCTCCCGCCCCTGGTGCGCGTGCTTTGGCGCTGCCCAGCGGTGCTCCCGCCCGCCCAGGGGTGTGTCTTCCATGCTCCCCCCGCCCGGCAGGGGGCGCGCTTTGCCGCATCCCCCGTTCTGGTGGGCGCGTGTTCCTGCATCCTGTCGCGCCGCCGGAAGCGTCACTTCCGCCTCTCTCCCCGCCCCTCCGGGGCGCGTGGCTTCCTGCACTCTCCGGTGCACCGCCCGGCAGTGCGAGTCGCGGCAGGAGCGGCGCGGTCACCGAACGTTGCGGGGCTGGGGCTGCGGCTGGGGCTCTTCTGGCTCGGGCTCCGCCGGGGGAGCGGGTGAGTGGGGAGCGGGCGATCGACCGGTGGGTCCCGGGGAAAGCCGTGAGGCGGGCGGCCAGGCCGGCGGGGCCCGTGTCGGAGGCGCGGAGCGGGGCGGGGGAGGCTGCGGGCGGAGCCGCGCCGTGTGGGAAGAAGCGGGGGGGAGCCGCGCCGTGGGGGGGAGGGTGGGGAGGGCGGTGTCCCCGCAGGGCCTGAAGCCGGGCAGGCGCCTCTCGCGGCACGGCGGGAGCGGCGGTCCCGGGGCGCGGCGCTGCTGGGCTGCCCTGCCGGTGCGCCGGAGCGGGCCGGGCGGTGCTCGCCGGTGTCTGGGGCGGGGCGGCGGGGCCTGCTCAGTGCCGGGCAAAGGGGACGGAAACGGGCCGGCTGGGGCTCCAGGGGGCCCTGCCCGGCCCCTCGGGCAGAACCTGGCTCGGTCTTCTCGCCGCTGGCCGGGCGACCTGACCAAGAGGTTCCTGTTCCGCCGCCTCTTCCCGGCGTCGCGTTCCGCGTCCCACGAGGGAGATCCCGCGCGGGCGGATGCGGTCGGTGCTTGGGCGATGGCCCACGTGGGGCTGGGGGAGCGCGGAGGGGCCAGGGCGAGTGGAAGGGCCCCGCCGCCCCTCCCCACCCAAGCCCGGGGCAGAGAAGCTGGGGACAAAACGCCGTTAATGGAGCACGGTTCGTTCCCCGGGAGGTCCCTTGGGAGTCGAGAGTGTTTTTTTTTCCGGGCCGAGGAACAGACTTTCCTCCGTGGTAAGTGCAGAGCTGCCTGTTGCCGCCTTGAGAGTTTCTCTTCTCGTGGTTCACCCTGATTTTATGGGTGGGGTGGAGATGGCTTTTTATTTTTAGATGCCCGAGTACATTGTCAGTAACCTGTGGTGTGAGGACAGTGAACTCTTGAGCACCTAGATGCCGGTAGAAATGTAACCAAAGAAACAGGATGGACAGTGATGTTTAAACTTGGTTTATAGTCGATTTGGTTTTTTCATTAGAGTGTTGATGACTGCTTGTCCTGTGGTTCAGTCCACATGCTATTCCGTGGAGCCCTCAGTCTGGGACTTTTATGTGTTAAAAAAAAAAAAAACAACTTGTCCTTCAAAAAAAAGGACTAGTCCTTCGTAGGACTGAGGTATAGACTTGGGGAGTCTCTTAAAGACGTGATCAGAATTAAAGCTGGATTTCACTTAACGTTGCTGCTGTTTGTCTTTGCTTTTGTTACTGTCCCCACCGCTCCGTCATGATTGGGAGCTCCGAATCATGCCCTTTTTTTTTTTTTTTCCAATTTGTAATGCCTTTCTCCCCCCTGCCCCTCTCCTAGGACTGTAGCGTACAGACCCTTCATTTAAACATTAGTTTGTTTCCTCACAATTGAGTTCTGATGATTGAAATCGCAGAAATTACACCTGTCTGTCTTACAGATTCAGAGTATTTCTGAACATGTACCCTCACAGACAAATGCTGTGGGGATACGCATCTTCTGCACTTCATCCTCCAGCAGGACAATCCGCTGAGACGGGGACGAGCTGTGAAGGGGCAGTTTCTGCAAGGAGGCAGTTGACAAGGGCAGGTGGGTCGCTGTACATTTTAAGGATAGTATTCGATTTGGGATGTCTAGGGTGAGGAAACCCTGGCTCTATGTAGGCTTGAGAAAAGGTGCGTAGTTATCTGTGTCGATCTAAGGAAGGGAGTTCTGGTGAGACTGAAGCTGCCAATGAGTCAGAAGGAGAAAAAAAAGAAAAAAAAAAAAAGACAGAAAGCACCCAGTTTTCTATGAAAACCAAAATCTCTAGTGGCCTGTCTCAACAGCTGTACCAAAGATGATGCAAAATGCTTTTTCCTCCACTCGGTTGTAGTCATTGCAAACCTTCGCCGAAATAGGAAGCTTTCGATTCCTAGCCCGCTTTGTGCTAAAAGGTGGCTTGTTTTTTTTTTTTTTTCCTCTCTCAGCAGACTATCAACTGGCATCATTTCACCATGGTGACCCTTTCTTCTGCCCTGGAGGTACAAGACTGGCCCAGAGGATCCCGAGTGGCCTACAAGGACAAGGTACGTCTGCCCCGTGCGTCTGCGTTTTTCCCCAGGTACTTGTAGTACGGACTTTAAAGTGAACGTGAAGAACGTGCCAGCTCTCCTTCTCTAGTTTTGATAGGAAGTGCTTCAGCAGAAACACTCAAAATAAGGTCTGTTCTGGAGCACGTTGTGCCTGTGTGAAGTGTACTCCCCTCCGTTTATTTGCTCTTCCTGAGAGCGTGCGTAGCTTTCTGTTTTGTGTGCTTGCTGAGAAACGATTCTGTGAGAATCGTATGGTGCTGAAAGGGGAAAGAAACTGTGCGTCAGAGTTTGGATGTTCTGAAGAAATGGACTGTGTTCCAGATAAAAGCTTTCTCCTTTTTCAGTCCTTAAGTGTTTAAAATATCTCATAGGGGTACGTGAAAACCTGACTGAGATACTGACATCTGTACTAAGAGCAATCAAGGTCGTGGGTTGGTTTTTTTTTTGTGTTGTGTTGTTTTGTTTTGTTGTTTGGGGTTTTTTTGCTTGTTTGGTGGGTTTTTTCCCCCCACCTCTCTCTGGCAAATCTTCCAGTCCTGTTTGGTAGCCTTAAGCATTGCAGAACTGGGTGGTTGATTTCTGCATTGTGTCGTCATCCCTGTCCGTCATGGTCCCATCTGTGTGTGTGTCGTGTGTGTGTGTGTGTGTCCCCAAAGTAAAATAGTATGGGGATCTCTTATCTTACTAATTTTTTATAAGTTTCATTTCTGATAGGAAAAAACCCCAAACAGTTCATGTTGTGTAATATACAAATGGACTTGCCTTGTTTAAACTGTAACCGCCCGCGAGCTTCAGGGTACGATTGAAGAGGGTGTTTAAGCAATTTGGTATTTCTTCTATGTGTTTAAAAAGAGAGGCTGCTGAATGTTATGGGTGGTTTTCCCCATATTTGGAGGGAGCACTCCAAAGTACTTTATTTCTGTCTGGCTTTCGGTGGTGCATTTCCCTGGCCATTGGGTGGCATCTCTCCTGGGCGGTGCAGCTGCCCAGATGTCCCTCCTAATGGTGCAATGCACAAGAAACCCCCCAGTCGGATGGGAACGGTGTATTTTGGAGACAGGTGATTTAATGGTATCTGCTTGCAGCTGGGTGAGTGCAGTTAACGCAAACATCAAATCAAATACTTTGGTAGTGTGAGCATTGTTGTTGGATGTACATGAACATCCACGTGCCTTTTCGGTATAAAGTGAACGACTGAGATTTGTTCTTTCTTTAAAGAACGTTTTAAACATGACTTTGTTATGTTTATTTAGAGTTTTACACTTCACTCTGCAGATTTATTGACTGAGCAAGCGAGACGTGCAGCAGCAGCGGCGGCGGCGCAAGGGCTGTAGCTGTTGTGGTGAGTCCGAGGATGGTACGAGGTCTTCCTGCGGTCTCACGGGTGGGGGGGGGGTGGGGGGTGTATCTCCCCCCAGGGGTGCTGTGAGAAAGGGACGAGACGTTTTCCAGCACTATCAAGGGTGTTTGCTTTTATGCTGAGAATGCTTTCAAAATTGTATTGATGAGTCTTAGTATTGATTTTTTTTTTTAATTTTTTTTTAAGCGTACCGATGGCTCTGGCTTTGAACAGATGTGTTGTAGTTTGAGCTGACCTCCTTTAGCTCAACTGCTATCCTATCCCTCATTCTCACTGAATTCTTCTGCTTTCTCCTGTGTTACTTTTCTCATATGCTGAGACATAACTTGGGATTTTTGTTCTTGAGCTGCCGTGTTGTGTCTGGTGCTGCTCGGCAGCTCCCCCTGCCCAGGTTTGCCTGCCGGCCGTTCAGCGTGCTCGCCCGGCGGCGCCAGCCCTGCGGCCGGAGGCTCCTGGCTCTGTCTCCAGCGGGGACCCGCGGGTGCTGCAGCCGGGGCTGTCCGGTGGGGAGAGTCCGGGGCCCAGAGGGTCTCCTCCCCGCTGTTCTGCCCGCCCCCCCCCCCCCCCCCCCCCCATCCCTGTCGTCCGTCCCCCCGTCCCGTCCCCCCCCCCCAAGTGATTCCCATGGAGATGTTGCCCCATGCGAGGTTTTTGCGGGACGTTCCCCCGAACCCCCTGCCCTCCGACCTTGTGCCCCCTCCGCCCCACCATGCTCGGCACCGCCCTCCCACCGCCCCTCGGGTGCCGCCTGCACCCCCCGACTTGCCCCTCGCCCCCAGCCCAAGCTCAGACCCGCCCCTTCCCCGCTCCCGCCCCGCCGGGGGCGTGTCCTCCCGCCCCAGGGGCGCGGGGCCGGCGGGCGCTCGGCGCGCAACGCGCGGGGCTGCAGTGCCGGGGCCGCCCCGGGCACGCGCCGCCCGGCGGGCACTGCTGCCGCGCGGCCAAAGCGCGGTCCCGCAGCGCGGCGGTCGCGCGCCGGGCGTGGCCCTTCCGGCGCGCCGGCGGCGGCTCGCGCATGCGCGGTGCGCGAGAGCAGCATGGCGGCGGGTGAGGGGCGAGGTCGGCGGTGAGGCGAGCGAGCTCCTTCGGCGGGTGCGGGAGTCTCTGCTGGCCGCTGGCCGCCGGGGGTGGCGGGACGGGAAGCCTCAAGGCCCGTGCTGCGGCGGGCAGCCCCGGGGAGCTCCCGGGAGCTGGTGGGAGGGAAGAGGGGAAGGAGGCGGACGCCCCTCCAGGCGCCGGGTGCCTTCCCAACTCGCCAGAGCTCCCCTTGAGCCTTCCCCGGCCCCGCTGGCCCCGCGCAGCTGCCCCCAGCTCCAGCACCTCCCCTGCAGCCTGTCTCCCCAGGTCATCCTGTTGTGATGGCAGCAAGCTGGCCCTCGGATGCACTTGATTCTGCCTTAACGTGGATACCATTAACTGCAGTGCAGGGAAAAAGTGGCATCTCCAGAAGCTGCTGTGGAAGGAGGCGATTTGGCCGGGGATGATCTACGGTCATAATGGTCACTGATTCTCCTTGTCTCCCAGAGGCTGCACTGAGGGCACAGGTGTCCCTTCCTCCCCTGAGGATGCTGTTGTCTGCACCCGCCTCGGTCTTGCCTGGGTTGTCTCTGCCTGACCTCGCTCTCGTCGCGGCGTGGGGGCAAAAAGGGGCGGGCGGAGCACTTGCTGGCTGTGGGCAGTGGACAGGAGCTGCTGCGGCTGAAGCTGGAGAGGCCAGAGAAAGAAGAAGGAATCAGAGGCCGGCCGGCCGGCAGCTGCCTCCCGCCGCAGGCAAGCGGAGAGTCCATGTGCGTAACCCATGGCATGGTACGGCCGTGTGATGCATGAACGAGCGAGGCTACATGTCTAGGAAGCCTTGTCTCGCAAGAGTTGAGACAGCCATGTAATCTTTTAGGTGGAGAACCACCATGTGACCGGAGCTGCAGAAGAGGAAGGGAGGAGAGGAAGAGAAGGAAGCGTCTGAACGGGCAAATTCTCCTGGCAGCACTGAGAACAAGGGATGCGGTGAGTCCTGGGCCCTCGGGGCCCCATCGCCCCACTTGTGTGTCCCAGGCCCTCCCTATCCCTCCCCTGGCCCCCTGTCTTTCACATGGTGCTGTGATTTCCCCCTTGCCCGCCCCTGTCTTTTTTTTTTTTTTTTTTTTTTTTTCCCCCCTCCCCTTTCTCAGTCTCTCTCTGTCCAGCTCCTGGTCTCTAATTTTAAATTCCCCTCTCTCTCTGGAAGCCTGTCAGGACTTTTCTCTGTCTGGCTCTCTGTCCCTGTTGTTTAATTCCTTCCTGTGTGCCCTTTTAGGCCTCACCATTTTTATTTGCTCGGTCTCTCTTGGTCCAGCACAAGATCCGGATTTTTTAAAATTCCTCCCTCTCTGCCCTGCAGCCTGTCGCTTTCGAAGTTCGTGTTGCGATTTCATTCCTTTTGCCGTCTCTCCCTGCTGGGATTTTTCAATTGCTCCCTGTCTGTCTCGCAGCCCGTTGTTGCTTTCTTGTTCTCTCTGTCTCTGTTGGGCTCCCTGTCCCTGTCTTGACCCACTTCTAAAAATGCCTTCCTCTCTGCCTCGTATGCATTGTTCTTGAAACTTCCGTTTCCCGACGTCTCTCTGTAGGTTGCTCCTGGTCCCAGATGTTTATTTCTTCCCTCTCTGTCCTGTGGCCTGTTGCGATTTGGTGTTTCTGCGTGTCTCCTGTTCCCGGCTCTCGGTCCCCGTTTTTCAGTTTCTCTCTCAGCCCTGTAGCCCACTGCTGTTATCTGTCTGTCCTCATCTCTCTCTGGCCAGTTGCCTCTCCCCACATATGTGGTTCCTCCCTCTGCCCTGTGGCCCGTCACTGGTTTTCCGTTCTCTGTCCTGCTCCTTTTCCCCGAGTCTTCAGTTGCTCCCTCTCTGTCCTGTAGCCCATCAAGGGGCTTTGTTTCTTTCTCCATCGCTCCCTGTCCGGCTCCCTGCCCCATCTTTTTAATCCTTCCCTTGCTGCCGTGTGGCGGCTCCCCGCTATCTTCCCTTTCTTCATATCTCTCTCTGGACGGCTCCCGCTTCCCTGTTTTTCAGTTTCTTCCTTCTGGGCCCTGTAGCCTGTGGTGATTGTGCTGCTTTCTCCTTCTCTCTGTCCGGCTGTGGATCCCATTTCTTTAATTCCTCCTGCTTCTCCCTGTAGCCTGTCTTTCTGTCTGCCCTCTCCCCCTTTATCTGTCTCCCCACTCCACCTCTGGCGCCCTGTCCCTGTGTTTTAATTCTTCCCTCTCTGCCCTCCAGCTGTTGCTGTGCTTCCTGCGTGTGTCACACTGGGTCCGGCCCCTCATCTCTGTCTTTTCATTCCTCCCGCTCCTCCCTGGAGCTTGTCGTTGTCATTTTCTTTTGCTGTTGCTCTGTCTGGCTCCAGATCCTCGCAGCTTCCCCCCACCCCTGCCCCGCCTCGTTGCTCCTGGCTGTTTTTTCTGTCTCGATCTCTCTGTGCCTGGCTCTGGCTCCCTGTTGTTTCACTCCTCCCTCTCTGTCCTGTAGCCCATCGGCACATTTTCTTTCGTTGGGCTCTCTTTGGCCGTTTCCCTGTCCCTGTTCAGTTTCTTCCTTCTCAGCCCTGTAGTGTGCCGTGATTCTTTTTCTTTCTCCCCCTCTCCCAGCTCCCAGTCCCTCCCTTTTAATTCCTCCCTCTCTGTCCTGTTGCCTGTCAGGAGTCGTGTGTCCTGGAGTCCCCGGCCCACCCCACCCCCCCCAGCCCCTTCTCACTTTCGCACTTCCTGTCCGTGTTTTTTAATTCCTCCTCCTTTGCTGTGTAGCCTGTTGCTTTTTTCTTCTCTCCATCTCTGTGTCTCAGTGCCCCCATTTTTTAATTCTTACTCTCTGCCCTCTACCCTACCCCTATTTTCACCTTTCTCTGACCCTCTGTATCCAGCTCCCTGTCCCTATCGATTATTTTCTCCCTCTTACTCCTGCACCCGCTGCTATTCCCTGCTGTCGCCATCCCTCTCTGTTCAGCTCTCTGTCCCCAGATTTTAATTCCTTCTTCTGCCCCTCCGTAGCCTGTCTGGATTTTCCCCCTGCTCTCTGTCTGGCTCCCTCTCTCTGCCTTTTCATTCCACATTCTCTGTCCCATAGCCCCAAGCTATTTGTCTGTGTTTCTCAGTCTCTTCTGTCTGGCTCCCTGCTGCTGTTTTTTCTTTCCTCCTTATTTGTCTCATAGCCCATCACTGTTTCGTGGTTTTTTTTTTTTTTTTCTGTCTCTTTGTCCAGCTCCCAGTCCCTGCTCTTGAATTCCTCTTCCCTGTAGCCCGCTGCTGGTTTTTTCTGTTCTCGATCACGCTCTGTCTGGTCCCCTGTCCCTGTTGGTCAATTCTTCCTTCTCTGCCCTGCAGCCCCTGCAGTCTTGTACTTTTTTCCGTCTCTCTCTGGCCGGAGCTCTGTTGCTGCTCATGAGTTCCTCCCTCTCTGCCCTGTAGCCTGTTGCTTTTGTCCTTTCTCCGTCTCGCTTTCTCTGGCTCCCTGATGACGCTATTTTAATATTCCCTCCCTTTTTGTATGAATCGCTATACTTTTTGCTCTCCAGCTTTTTTTTTTTTTTTTCTGGCTCCCCGGCTCTATTTTTTAATTCTTCCACCTGTAGTGTGTAGCTCTGTGGTTTGTACCGTGTTGTTGTTCCCCCCACCCCCGCCCCTTCCCTCCATTGTTGGCTGTCTTGGCTCCCTGTCCCTGTTGTTTCATCCTCCCTCTCTGCCCTGTTCTTTGTTGTCTTTCTCCATGTGTCTCGGTCCAGCTTCCTGCCCCTGTTCTTCTTTCCTTCCTCTCTGTCGTGCTGCCTGTCCCAGTTTTGTCCTGCGTCTCCGTCCTCCTTTGTCGGTCTCTGCCCTGCTCCCTTCTCCCTCTATCTGCTGCCTCTCTTCTTCTCTCCCTGCTGCTTCTTTCTCCACCTGTCGGGCTCCCTGTCCCTGTCTTTCTCTCGCCATCCTGTTCCCTGCCTCAGGCGCTCTCGCTGCATCCGCTACCTGCGTGACTGAAGAAACGTTCGCAGTCTCCTTTGCCCTCCCAGCTGCGTTTGCAGTCCCTTCACAGCAGGCGAGGGGCTGTGAGGGAGCCCAGGGGAGGAGGTGCTGCGCTGCGGGGGTCGAGTGATGGCCCCCCGCTCCTGCGGCACGGCCCAGCCCTCGCCACAGCCGCCGCACGAGCTGTGGGCTCGTTGCCAGGGCCCCATGGCTGCCTGCGGGCGTCCGGCTCGGGCGCCATGCTCAGCGCTGCATCCGGCGAGCAGCAGGCTGTCCTGCCGGCGGGCGCCGCCGGTAACGGCCGCGCGATGCTGCAGGGCCTGTGGGATGGGGCCGCCGTGCCCGCTGCCACTTCCCCGTGAGGAAAGGCCGCTGCTGCCCCCTGGGCACAGGGCTGGTGGGCGTGCTCTTTTCCCTCGCCTGGCTCCCTGACCCCGTTTTCCTTCCACAGACCAGGACTCTGTGTCCTTTCTTTATCTGTGTCTCCCCCTCTCTGTTCTTTTCCCGGTACCTCTCTTTCTCTGCTCCTCAGTTCCTCTCCCTCACCTTATTTTTCTCTTTCTGTTCCTCTGCCCAGCTCCCCATGGCTGTGTTTTCGTTCTCCGTACCTGCTGCCCCAGCGTGGACTGCCGAGCGGTCCCAGGGAAGGGTGAGTGGACGGGCTCTGAGCCCCAGAGCAGGCGTGTTCCTCGCACTTAGATGGGTTTGCAAATAAACCCTCGCTCTGTCTCCTTTGTACTTGCTGAGCAGCGGTCAGAGAGTCCAGGGGAGCAGGTACACAGCGGGGGTAAGGGGCCATGGCTGCAGCTGCGGGCTGGTGCCGGAGGAGCCCCGGAGGGAGCCAGCGAGGCTGATGGCGATGGCCGCTCTGTGTCATGGGGCCGCAGCCCCAGGGGATGGTGCTGCTAGGGCACGCCTGCCCGAGAGTGCCGACAGCAGACGTCGGGCCCCGTCAGGGCAGCTCCCAGGGGTTTTGTGAGCTGGTGGAGAGGAAGGAGGAAGAGGGGCAGATGGCTGCCTCCGGGCACCTGGAGGCCTTCCCACCCCCTGGAAAAGTGCTCCGGCCTGCGCGCCCCATGCAGCTGCCCACAGCTCCAGCACCTGTCCCGTAGCCCCTGACCACCCCAGACCCTGCCCTCGCAGCAGCAAGCTGACCCGCGAACGTGCTTTATTGCCCCATAAGCACGGGTGCCGTTGGCAATGGTCTGGGGCAGGAGGGGGCGTCTCCAGGAGCTCCTGCAGAAGGAGGGGTTCCTGCCTGGGGAAAGGGGTGGCCGTCGCTGTGGACAACAGTTGGCCGTTCTTTGTGTCTCCCAGGGGCAGCGCTGAGGACTTGGTTGCCGGTTCCTCCCCGGGGATGTTGCTGACTGCACCTGGCTCAGGTTTGTGTCCTTATTCTCCCAGTTAAAGCGGTTCCGTTAGTTTAATTCCCTGCCCGGTCACGTTGCTGGTGCCGCAGATACCTGCAGTAGAAGAGCAGGTATCGGCCTTTGCGGTACGGGTCGCTGTCTTTGCTCAGTGCTTTGTACCCCGTGACACGGAGGCAGGTGAGGAAACTCCCCGCTGCTCCTCCGGCCGCCCTTGTGTCTGCTGGGGGTCGCCCCAGCCCCTTTCCCAGGGGATTGCAGGAAGGGTGGTGAGCAGGGCCCCGGGTGTACGAGCCCTGGCCTCTGCACAGGGAGCCCGTTCTGCTCCGGGGCTGCTGCGCTGCGGGCGCTCCGCTGGTCTGGTCGCTGGCGGCAGCTCTTGGAGCCGGCTGGGCTGCGCGGGCGTCGGGGGTTTGCTCACGGCAAGAAGCGGAGGCGTCGGTGTGAGGGAAGAGTTTCGAGACCGGCCGAGGTTCGGCTGTAGGCATAGTAGGAAGTACCCTTTTATGCAGTTGTTTTTGTTGTTTCAGGCTGGCGGTTTTCCGCTGAGGGTTTGGGGGTGGCAAAATGGTTTAATAGCCTGCCATTTTTTTTTTTTAAATTTTAGATGCATTGCATTTTTCTGGAATTCCTGACTATGGGAGATGGAACCTTGTTTTTTTTCCCCACCGTTTTTACTGTGTGCTGTGTAAGTTGCTGATGTCTTGATCTATGCTCTTTTTTCTCTCTTAATAGGACTGATGGTGAAATTGTCCAGCGAGGGTTAGGGTGAGCATCTTGTACTCGCCTGTATACGGAGCTTGAGAGTTTCTCGAGAAGGCATCTTCCCCAGAACTTCTCAGAGAAGAGGGTCTGCGTTCTTTGCGCTGGTAACAGTCTCCAGCCAGGGTCTGTCTTCTGTCGTAGGCCCGGGCACGCGAGCCTTCCCATGACTCCGTTTCTGACTTTTTCATGACGCGCCTGATGAGACGTGTCGTAGTGCCGGTCACAGCAGTTATGTTTCCGTGTAGTTTTTCACCTGTTGTGTGTTTAGCACCGGTTTCTGTGGTTGTAAGGTGCCTGTGTTAGATCTTTCAGCCGCCATGGTTTTTCCGTCAGCTGACCGCCGCTGTGATTCCTTGAGGGGTTCAGTGGTAAGGAGGCGGTCGGTGGTGCTTGTTCCGTGTGCGCTATACTGCACATTAATGAGGTCTCAATGCTCCGGAGGTTTATTCTTTTGCGGTAGGCGGGCGCATCGGTAGCCGCACCGAGGGTCTCGTGCTCCTCGACTCACCGGGGTACCGCCGACCGAGCGCTCCCCGTCTCGCGCGAGAAGCTCCACACACAGATCTGTCCAGCATGTCTCGTGTCCGAGAAGGTGACGAGTGGTCCAGGATGCGCTGGGGTATCCGCTGTCGAGCGGTCTGTTCTCACGGAGCCCTCTTCTGGGACGACGACTTCTCCGCATCCTGTGGATGTTGGGTCTTGGGGCCCGGCTTCTCGCGCGTCCACCGTTGCGGTTGCGGCCGCGGCCGTATCTTTTCGTCAGGGGCCGTGGCATTTGACTTCCGGGGTGGAAGGTGCTAAGGGTCGTACGCGTAGGGCCAGGTGTTGCTTTGGCTTTGGTTTTCTGTGATGGCTGGCTGGCTGTTGTTGGAGTCTAGAGGGTATTCCTACATGGAAAGGAGATCTCCGGAACCGTTAAGCTGTTGCTCCGCAGCCGGGTGACTCGTTCGATGCCGTTTTCAGATGCAGTGAGACGAGCCGTGCACCAAAGGGTTAGAGGAGGGGCGGGGGAGCGGCCATAAGAAGGTGGGTTGGCACGCAGTGTCAGCGGGCAGATGCGGCCGATGGCTGTGTGAGCAGCTGACAGGTCTTGGTAGGTTTGTTGTATTCCAAAGGCACGAAGTAGCGAGCGAAGCAGGGTATCGGCACTGCGGGTGGCTGGGGCGAGGTGAGCTGGGACTGGTGGGCTGCAGCAGAGAAGTTACTTTTCAGGCGTTGTGTCGTTTGTGAAGTTTATAAGCATCCCTTATGGGTTGTGTTTTACAGGTGGTACCGGAGCCTCAACGCGGCAGCTGGCAGAGGTAGGGTGGGTGGGCGGCCGAGGTAGAGGAGGAGGAGAGGGGAATGGGCACGGGCAGGCTGTGGTTTCGGGCGGTATCTCAGCACGTGCCTTTTGTTTTGGCTTTCGCAGGTCACGCACATAGCCTCGGAGGGGCGAAGCTGCGCGCCGACCAGCGGCCTGAGGAGGCGAGGCGGTTGTCAGCCGGGCCGGCGTCCAAGAGCGGAGCATCCTGCGGCAGCTCGGTCAAGCGTTTCTGTGCGTTTGTGCAGGTGTTACGCAGCTGCCTTTGGAGTTGGGTGAGCTTTTGAGGTGGTGAGCTAAGGAGCAGCAAGGAGGAGCGTGGGGCTGGTGATTTCTCCCAAGCGTGACGGTATTTCTCTGTCTGTTGCTACCTTAGGGGGGCCGCAAGCGATGACAGCTGCAGCGTCCAACACGGGAATCGGTGCGGAGCAGTTGAGCGGAAGACCACGTTCCTTTTGAGGAGGAGGGTGTTTCGAGGAGGTCTGTGGTGACCCGTGTGACAGCTACCACTGTCAGCGGTGTGTGTGGGTTTTTTTTTTTTTTTTTCTGTAGGCGATGAGGAGGAACGTGGCAACTGCAGGAGTAATCAGGTTAGTTGATGTGGTTTCTGCTGAGGATGGACGCGGATCCCCAGCCCTCTGGAAGCGAAGCTGAGGGACCAGGGACCGTTGTCCTGCAGTGCGTAACTTTGATTTCAGTTGGAAAAGGGATTTTCCTGGAATGGAAATCTTTCTCCTTCAAAGAAATTGCGTTGTACGAACTGCCTGTCGGACTCTGTGTGCTTGGCTGTAGAAGTCATGAGCAGTGAGACTTTTTGCCCTCTTTTGAAAAACAAAACAACAGCAAAGTCAATTTGTTTCCAAAGACTGAAGCACAGCAAGTGTTCCAAAAGTGGATGGCGTCGCTGGTCTTTACATTCTTGGTTGCAACGGTCGAGATACGATTAAAAAATGTTCCTCTGCGTGCTTTGGTACAGCCAGAAGCCTTAGTGCATCTGCCAGTCCTGTTCGGTGGCCTTACCTGTTGCAGCCCTGGGGATTTGAATTTCTTTTTTTTTTCTTTTTAATGAGTAAAACCATGTGGGGGATCTATTATTTCACTGATCTTTTCCTGTCATATATGAAACTCTAGAGAAAGTTAAAATTGTATAATTGGCAGAATGACTAACGCGGTTTAAACTCGCTGCCGAATCAGTACAGCATGTAATGTATGAGGTGTACTTAAGCGGTCAGGGGTTTCTCTAACTCTTTCCAAGCCAGAGGCAGCTGCATGTTACTGAGTTTCTTCCCTGTGTTTTGACAGAGCGCTCTGAAGTACTTGGTTTCTAATCATGTGACATGATAGAACAAGGTGGGGCAGGAGCAGAGTCAAATAACAACTGTGTATTTTGGAGACAGGTGTAAGCATAGATCTAGATGGGGGTGTACAGCCTTGTTCTGCAGCAGCGCTCTAAGGAAGGGCATCAAACATGAGCAAGAGCAGTTGCTTTTCTGCTAAGAAGGGGTTGGAAATCGTATCTGTTTGTCTTTCTATGGAGTGTTAAGTATTCAAATCGCTCTGGTTTGTAGAGGATGTGTCTGTATTTCGGGCTGGTCTCCTTCAGTTCGACTGCTCTCCTGTCCCTCGTTCTATTGAATTCCTCTCCTTGCTTCTGTGTTGTTCTTCTAATGTGCTGAACTATGGCTGGGGCCTTTTGTTTCCCGATGTCTTGCTGTGAGTGTCCGGTGCTGCGCAGCAGCTCGCCCCCCCCCCCCCCCCCCAGGTTTGCCTGCCGGTGGCTCAGCGCTCTCGCCCCGCGGGGCCAGCTCTGTCTCTGTCCAAGCTTTCTGCCACGGCTGTCCGGTGGGGAAAGGGGCAGTTGTTGCTCTGGGGAGCCCGTCCGGGCGTGGTCCGAGACGGGGAATGTGGCAGAGCCGAGTGCGAGCAAGAGCCATGGCACTGTCCTTTGGCGGACGCCCTGCCACCCCTCTGCTGTGCGGCAGCCGGCGTCGATGATCCGGCGGGGGGCAGGCATCGAGCATGGATTCTGTCTCGTGGGCTGTGGCAGGTGAGTGCTCGTCTGTGGGTTATGCCGGGGAGAGCCGTTGGTGTCGGTCATCCCCCACCCCTCTCCGGGTCCCCCTGTACCCCCAGTGTCAGAGAAAGACGCAGGTGCTGCTGCGCCGCTGTGACCGCACGGGGGTGCTGCGTGAAACGGCGCTTTGTGCTGCCTGCGCGTGGGGGGTGTGCGGTACTGCAGGCCGGGGTACGCGCATGCGCGCTGGCGGCCGCCTGCGGCGCGCTCTGCTACCACGATTTGACTAGGGTTGGGTACTGGGGCGTGGTACACGCGCGTGTGCGGTGACACCGATTTGTGGCGCTCTCTGCTGCCACCCTGTGACCGAAAAGCAGTACTGCAGTCCCGAAGGCGCTGCCGCGCTCCCTGCTGCCACCCTGTGACCGAAAAGCAGTACTGCAGTCCCGAAGGCGCTGCCGCGCTCCCTGCTGCCACCCTGTGACCGAAAAGCAGTACTGCAGTCCCGAAGGCGCTGCCGCACTCCCTGCTGCCACCCTGTGACCGAAAAGCAGTACTGCAGCCCCGAAGGCGCTGCCGCGCTCCCTGCTGCCACCCTGTGACCGAAAGTCGGTACTGCAGGCCCAGCGGAGCTTTCCGCGCTCCCTGCTGCCACCCTGTGACCAAAAAGCGGTTATGCAGCCCCGGCGGCGCTGCCGCGCACCCTGCTGCCACCCTGTGACCAAAAGACGGTACTGCAGCTCCGGGTGCGCGCTGCCGCGCTCTCTCCTGCTACCGCCTACAGTGAGTGGGCTACGCACCGGACGCTCTCACCTTTGTGCCCCGCGGCGGCCCCTTCCCCGGGGGATGTTTGGAAAGGCAGTGGGCGGGGCCTGGGGTAGATGAGTCCCGGGCTCTGCCCAGGGAGCTCCTTCTGGGCGAGGTGAGAGCTGTGGGATTGGGCAAGCTCCAGCAGCACCCACAGTAGAGAGAGCCCTGGGATGCAGCTTGGGCTTTTTTTTTTTATTATTTGTCAGCAGTTTCATACGGAGTGTTAAGGGGTGATGAGAGGGTTCTAAAACACACAGCTTTTTTAACTGACAGTTTTGCTGTGGTTTTGTTCTAGGTTGTCCTGGGTTACAGTGCAAAATGTGCCAAAAGAAAAAAATATTCTATTACCATCTTCAGGAGCTGTTGAGACCAGGTGGGGCGGTGCTCTCTGCCTCCCCCCCCCGGACTATCTCCTGTTACTGGGCACAACAATGCCTTATCGCCTGACTCATCGATAACTCGCTCCTGGACTATCTCCTGTTAATGGCCCATCAAGGAACTGCCTCACGACTCCCCATCCCATTGTGAGATGCTCCGCCCGGGGGTGGGGGGGGCGGGGGGGAAGGAGCCAAGCAGTCCATGCCAAATAAAAACAGAGATTTTGAACACCCTAGCAGCCTTCTTCCAGTGGATTCCCAGAGGAGCTTTTCCCCCCACTGGAGTTCCAGAGGACAAGAGCTACCTACCTACCACTGGACCTTCGGAGGAAGACCAGACTCTTTTACCTGATTGCTGCTTCCACAGAACTACATCCATCGCTTCAGGAGGACTGCAGCCAGCATCTTATCGGACTGCTACTGCCACCCTAACAGGGTGTCAGGTTGTATTCCTGACTCTGTCAGTGTAAACCAGTGGGTTGTTTGTTTTTTCCCTGCCTTGTGTTTTTTATATATATATATATATATATATATATTAGTAAAGAACTGTTATTCCTATTCCCCGTATCTTTGCCTGAACGCCCGTTAATTTCAAAATTATAATAATTTGGAGGGAAGGGGGTTGCACTTTCCATTTCAAGGGAGGCTCCTGCCTTCCTCCACAGACACCTGTCTTTCAAACCAAGACATAGGTGCACTGGATTTTCCTGGAATTCTGAACTTCCTGCAGGATGGCAACTTGTTTTTTGTGACAAGGGTTTGTGATCCCATTTCCTTTCCTAGGACTGAAGGTGAGATTATCGAGTAGCATGAGGATGTGCACCACATCTGCACCTGTCTATGCCCCCCCCATACCCCTGTCTCTGCCTTCAGGTGGGGTTTTTCCCATGCCACCCCGATCTTTGTGGCCTTGACTCCCGTGTGTGTGCCTGGCCCTACTTGTCATGTCCCTGCCTCCCATGGGCCTGCCTTGCCTGCTTTTTTTCATGGTAGGGATGGACAACGACAAGAGTATATGTAAGAAGGCAGTCTTTATTAAGTTGCAAAAACCAAGATGGCTGAGATGGTGCAGCAGAAAAAGCGTACCCTTTTATAACCTTTCTTATCTGTCCACCTGTTCATGCACTAAGGCTGCTAAAATGATTCGCTCAATAGCTTTGTCCATTCACCTCCATTCACATAATGATTGGCTGGAGCTCCTACTGTATTTCTCACTGTACCTACTGTTCTCTTGCCAAGTTTCTGCTCTGTGGTATTACTTGCTCAGTCTCTTCTTGCTCAATCTCTTATAACTTCCTCAAACTTGTTTACAACATTCTTCATCCACTTCTTCTGTCTTTTCAAGGGTATACTGGAATGCTGTCAAGGTCAACTTCATCTTCCTCAATCAGGTTATCCCTGACAGATTTTTGTACCCACTTTATGGGTGTGCATAGCTCACACCCTATCCTCCCCCTGTGCACCTGCCTTCCTCCCCCCCCCCCGCCCCCCCACCATGGGTGTGCCTTGCACCTGCCTCCCATTACCATGTTTTGTGTCCCCCTCCCCTTGTCCCTGCTCCATGCACCTGCCTTGCCCCCACCACTACAAGAACTGCTGCTCCAGATGCAAACTGTTTTAAACAAACTGTTTGCATTCCAAACTTCGCTCTGGCACTTCCTTGGGCCCAAAATGCCATCACCAGTAGATATCAGGGGGAATGAGGGGCACCCAGCAGGGACACCCTGAAGTCTCATGGTTTCCATCAGGCTTTCCCAAGGGCAGGGGTGGGTGGGAGAGTGGAAAAGCAGTATTGCTTTTTACATTTTCTTCCTACATCTCCCTCTTCAGAGCTCCTTGTCCCTGGGTGCTTGTTCTTGCCTGTGGCCCCTGTTCCTGATGGGCTCCAGGTGTGGCCAGTGGGGCTAATAACAGGGCCGGCCCTCCTGTGGGCTATAAAGGGGCTGCCTGAGGGAGCTGATAAAGGGGAACTGGCTGAGGAGGTAGCTGGAGCTACCTCCAGAATGGAATGGCTGGTCCCTGTGGTAAGGAAGGATCCCCCTGAGCTGTCCATGATGGAGCAGACCACCAGCACACATTGCTGGCAGCTTGGTGCCTGCATCGGCTGTGTGTGTGAGCCGCTGGCCAGCCTGGCGGTGGAGGGGAGTTGAGAGAAAAGTGTTGGGGTGCTGAAGATCTGAGCTGGTGCCAGGAGCTGGGGTGAGTCACACGTTCTCCTGTGTGTGTCCCGGTCCACCTCTGCTGCCCTGCCTGCCGCTCCTTCTGCTGCCTGGGAAAGGGCTGCCCAGGGATGGGGAGGGCCAGCAATGGCTTTCTGTCCTGGCCCCTTTGCTGTGGGAGCCTGATGGACAGCCTAACACCTTCCTGATTGCACTGGGGCTTCCCCTCAAGCCAGGGGGAGAGGCAGGGCTGGAAGAAAGTGGAGGCTGAGATGGGGTGCGAAGTCAGGGAAAATGTGGAAGTCAAGACGGGGGTGGAAATGGTGTCACTTTTTACATTGTCTTTGTAAGGCTCCCTCTTTTTGTCTTCCTGACCCTATGTGTTAGTTCTTGCCTCTGTTTCTTTTCCCCTATTGCTTTACAATATTTCCCTGTCCCTTGTCTTGTCCCTGCCTTGTGGTCCTGCTGGTCCCTTTGGCCTCTCTCTCCTGCTCCTCCTCGCTCTTATGTATTCCTCCATCTCTCCCTGGGTTTTTTGCTCAGTGTCCCAGTACTCCTCTCTCTATGCTACTGTCCTGCTCCCTGTCCCTCTCCTGTTTGCAGCATCCCGTTTACTGGCTGCCTGTCCCCCACCTCTTCTCTACCTTCCTCCTGCTTTTTCCCTTCTCTCCTGCTGCGTTTGCTGTGTTTGCACACCGAGCCTTGTAGCCAGCTCAGTGCCAGGATTTGTTCTGGGCAGAGGTGAGTAAACTTTTCCTGCCTCCTCTGTGCCCCTGGATGGTATTCAAGCCCCTGGGTGCAGAGCTCGTGGCTGTGGGCAGGTGCCGGGGAGGGGGCCATGTGCTGTGGGGCTTTGCCCAGGCACCTGTTCCTGATGGGCTCCAGCTGGGGCAGGTGTGGCCACTGAGGCTAATGATGGGGCTGGCCCTACTTTGGGCTATGAAGGGGGCTGCCTGGGCATGCCTGCCTGCAGGAGCTGGCTGAGGAGTCAAACCAAGGGGCTTCCACAGGCAACTGTCTCCAGCTGGTCCCTGTGGCAAGGAAGGATCCCTCCCACCCATCCACAACAGAGAATGCCACCATAACACAGCACCAGGACCTTGGCGCCTCTGTTGGCTGCACACGTGTGAGCTGCTGCATGTCCAGGAAACCTCGTGAGAGAAGTGCATTGAGTCACCCACCGCCTGCTCCTAAGGTCAGGCAGCTGGCACTGTGGAGGAGGAAGGGGCAGAGACAGAAAGAAAAGCCTCGGGGCGGTGAAGGTCTGCCGTTGTCACCAGGAGCCACGTGTCCCCTCGTGTGTGTCCAGGGCCATCCCTGCCCCGGTTCTCTGGATCTCTGCCTGCCTCCTTGCCTGTCCCTGCCTCTGTCTGCCTTTCAGGCTGTCTAGTTCCCCAAAGCTTTTTGCTCTTTTGCTAGCATTGCCCTGTAAAGTGTCACCTTCTACCTTTCCTTTCTATGTCGTTTCCTTCCTGGCACCCCACGAGCTCTGTTCTCATTCTGCCCTATTGCTTGTGAAAAGGGCATTTCTAGGTCTCCCTCTCTCCCTGCCTCCATTTATCCAGGTCCCTGTTGATTGTGGGAAGTGTGGTGGGTTTCCACTAGCGCTTTTGTTGTATTTTCTTCCTCTGGTTGAGGAAAGGAAGTGATGGAGCACCTTGGTGGGCACTCAACAGCCAGCCAAGGTCAACCCATGGCAGTTTGCTTCTACTGGGCTCTCTGTTCCTGTTTTTTCCTCCTTGCATGTTTCTTGTACCCCATTGCTTTTGAAAGTTTCTACCTCTCCGTTCCTGTCTTTTAACTTCTCACTTAAGTCTCTTGAACCCAGTCGCTTTTTAAATTTTCTTGCAACCTCTCTCTTGCTCTCCCCCTCCCTGACCTAATTTTAATTTCTTGCCTGTTTCTCGTATCTTGTTGTTTTTCACATTTTTGCCTGCATCCCTTTACGCAGGTCCATATACCTATTCTTTTAATTCTTGTACCCTTTCACATTTAAAATATTCTTTCTGCTTTTCCCTCTGTCCATCTCCCTGACTCTAGTTCTTAATTCTTCCCTCTGTGTCCTCTACCCAACCACTTCTTCAGTTTTGCTTCTTCCATCTGTCACCCTGCCCCCATGTGTTATTTCTTGCCTGTGTTTCCCGTACTCCATCGCTTTTTGAAATATTTGTTCTACATGTGTTTCTATTTGGCTCCCTGTTTCTATTTTTAATTTCTTGCCTATGTTTCTTTTTCCCTGTTGCTTTAGAATTTGTCCCCGGCCCTTGTTTTGCCTCTGTCTCGTCAGTCCCTTCTGCCTCACTCCCCATCTCTCCGATTTGTCTCTCGGTCCCTATTTTCTGGTGCAATCTCTCAGCTCTCCTCTCTACACCCTTGTCCCCCTCTCCAGCCCTCTCTTGTTCATGGTGTCCCATTTTCTGGCTCCCTCTCCCAATTTCTTAATGCTTTCCCGTGTTTCTTGTGCCTCACTGCATTGCAATTTCTCTTTCTCATTTTCCCTCCCTCTGGCACCCTGTCCCTCCTTTTTAATTCCTCTCTCTGTCCTGTATGCTCTCACTTAAAAAAAAAAAAAAAATTCTTCCTCAATTTTCTTCTATCCACCTCCCCGACCCTATTTTTAAATTATTTCTGTTTCTTGTACCCTGTTGCTCTTAAAGATTTCTATCTACTTTTATCCCACATCCTGTCTTTATTTTTTAATTATGCCTTATCTTTCCTCACCACCATCCTTTTAAATTTTTCTTTCTCTGTCTCCATTTTTGTTGGCTGTCACTTTCTGTATTTTTATATCTTTCCCCTTTATTTCCCTAATCCCTATTGCTTACACTGTATTTTCTACATCTACTCTTTGCTTTTTGATATCTTAAGTTTTAACTTTTTCTTTTTCTTCAGTGCCTTTGCTTTACAGATTTTTCTTTCTACTTCTCCATTACTATTTTTATTTTTTTCCCTTATTTCCTTAATCCCCATCGCTTTTAAAAGTTTCTGTCTACAGCCTTGCCTGTCTGTGTTTTGCCGTCACGGTTTGGCTGGTCCAGAATCACAGCCCAGCAATGCTCAGCAGGCTGTTAGCAGTTTGAGTCAGCTACAGGTGTAGCCCAGACCACTGTGTCATGCTCAGTATAAAGGGGGAAGGTTTGCTGAGGAAGGGGATCTCCCGCGGGGCTCCTGCAGGGCTCTCTCCTTTCCCTGCTTCTCCTTGCTCCCGAGGACCCCTCTCCTGTCGATCGTGGCTGCTGCACGTTCATTTGGCCCAGTGTAACTTTGCATGCCTCTGTTGGTAGTGGTGCTGTCTCGTTAAACCCGATTTCACTTCGACCCGCAGGTCTCCTCCCCTTTTCTCGACGCCCCTCCCTGGCTAGTGAGGGGTCATCGGGGGACAGGGCAGCTGTTGCAGTGTAGCCCCGGATACGGGCTGGAGGGGCACGTTCGCTGCCTTTTCTGTCCATCGCCCCCGGATTTCCTCAGAGCCCGCGCTTCTTAAATGGGCTTTCTGCGCGTTTCAGTTCGCTTTGCGGCGCTCTGCTGCCACCATGCGGCCAAGGGCAGGTACTGCAGCCCCGACCCGCGGTGTCGTTCGCTGTTTCCACGCTGCCGTTCGCCCGCAGCGGCCATGCGACACCGCGGGGGCTGCCTGGCGCCGTCTGCTGCCTCCCGGTAAGGCAGCCCCGCTGCCGCTCCGCCCCTCGCCCTCTGCCCGTTCGCGCGCCGGCTCCGGCCCCTCCGGCGCGTCGGTGGTGGGCGGGGCAAGCGCGTGCCGGGCAAACGCGTGCCCGGCAGCAGCACGGCGGCGCGCCGGGGGAGGGCCGAGGCCACCGGTGAGGCGAGCGAGTCATCCCTTTCGGCGGGTGCGCGGGGTCTCCTGGTCGCCGGCCGCCCGGAGGTGCCGTCCCGCTCCCTCCTCCCGCCCCTGGTGCGCGTGCTTTGGCGCTGCCCAGCGGTGCTCCCGCCCGCCCAGGGGTGTGTCTTCCATGCTCCCCCCGCCCGGCAGGGGGCGCGCTTTGCCGCATCCCCCGTTCTGGTGGGCGCGTGTTCCTGCATCCTGTCGCGCCGCCGGAAGCGTCACTTCCGCCTCTCTCCCCGCCCCTCCGGGGCGCGTGGCTTCCTGCACTCTCCGGTGCACCGCCCGGCAGTGCGAGTCGCGGCAGGAGCGGCGCGGTCACCGAACGTTGCGGGGCTGGGGCTGCGGCTGGGGCTCTTCTGGCTCGGGCTCCGCCGGGGGAGCGGGTGAGTGGGGAGCGGGCGATCGACCGGTGGGTCCCGGGGAAAGCCGTGAGGCGGGCGGCCAGGTCGGCGGGGCCCGTGTCGGAGGCGCGGAGCGGGGCGGGGGAGGCTGCGGGCGGAGCCGCGCCGTGTGGGAAGAAGCGGGGGGGAGCCGCGCCGTGGGGGGGAGGGTGGGGAGGGCGGTGTCCCCGCAGGGCCTGAAGCCGGGCAGGCGCCTCTCGCGGCACGGCGGGAGCGGCGGTCCCGGGGCGCGGCGCTGCTGGGCTGCCCTGCCGGTGCGCCGGAGCGGGCCGGGCGGTGCTCGCCGGTGTCTGGGGCGGGGCGGCGGGGCCTGCTCAGTGCCGGGCAAAGGGGACGGAAACGGGCCGGCTGGGGCTCCAGGGGGCCCTGCCCGGCCCCTCGGGCAGAACCTGGCTCGGTCTTCTCGCCGCTGGCCGGGCGACCTGACCAAGAGGTTCCTGTTCCGCCGCCTCTTCCCGGCGTCGCGTTCCGCGTCCCACGAGGGAGATCCCGCGCGGGCGGATGCGGTCGGTGCTTGGGCGATGGCCCACGTGGGGCTGGGGGAGCGCGGAGGGGCCAGGGCGAGTGGAAGGGCCCCGCCGCCCCTCCCCACCCAAGCCCGGGGCAGAGAAGCTGGGGACAAAACGCCGTTAATGGAGCACGGTTCGTTCCCCGGGAGGTCCCTTGGGAGTCGAGAGTGTTTTTTTTTCCGGGCCGAGGAACAGACTTTCCTCCGTGGTAAGTGCAGAGCTGCCTGTTGCCGCCTTGAGAGTTTCTCTTCTCGTGGTTCACCCTGATTTTATGGGTGGGGTGGAGATGGCTTTTTATTTTTAGATGCCCGAGTACATTGTCAGTAACCTGTGGTGTGAGGACAGTGAACTCTTGAGCACCTAGATGCCGGTAGAAATGTAACCAAAGAAACAGGATGGACAGTGATGTTTAAACTTGGTTTATAGTCGATTTGGTTTTTTCATTAGAGTGTTGATGACTGCTTGTCCTGTGGTTCAGTCCACATGCTATTCCGTGGAGCCCTCAGTCTGGGACTTTTATGTGTTAAAAAAAAAAAAAACAACTTGTCCTTCAAAAAAAAGGACTAGTCCTTCGTAGGACTGAGGTATAGACTTGGGGAGTCTCTTAAAGACGTGATCAGAATTAAAGCTGGATTTCACTTAACGTTGCTGCTGTTTGTCTTTGCTTTTGTTACTGTCCCCACCGCTCCGTCATGATTGGGAGCTCCGAATCATGCCCTTTTTTTTTTTTTTTCCAATTTGTAATGCCTTTCTCCCCCCTGCCCCTCTCCTAGGACTGTAGCGTACAGACCCTTCATTTAAACATTAGTTTGTTTCCTCACAATTGAGTTCTGATGATTGAAATCGCAGAAATTACACCTGTCTGTCTTACAGATTCAGAGTATTTCTGAACATGTACCCTCACAGACAAATGCTGTGGGGATACGCATCTTCTGCACTTCATCCTCCAGCAGGACAATCCGCTGAGACGGGGACGAGCTGTGAAGGGGCAGTTTCTGCAAGGAGGCAGTTGACAAGGGCAGGTGGGTCGCTGTACATTTTAAGGATAGTATTCGATTTGGGATGTCTAGGGTGAGGAAACCCTGGCTCTATGTAGGCTTGAGAAAAGGTGCGTAGTTATCTGTGTCGATCTAAGGAAGGGAGTTCTGGTGAGACTGAAGCTGCCAATGAGTCAGAAGGAGAAAAAAAAGAAAAAAAAAAAAAGACAGAAAGCACCCAGTTTTCTATGAAAACCAAAATCTCTAGTGGCCTGTCTCAACAGCTGTACCAAAGATGATGCAAAATGCTTTTTCCTCCACTCGGTTGTAGTCATTGCAAACCTTCGCCGAAATAGGAAGCTTTCGATTCCTAGCCCGCTTTGTGCTAAAAGGTGGCTTGTTTTTTTTTTTTTTTCCTCTCTCAGCAGACTATCAACTGGCATCATTTCACCATGGTGACCCTTTCTTCTGCCCTGGAGGTACAAGACTGGCCCAGAGGATCCCGAGTGGCCTACAAGGACAAGGTACGTCTGCCCCGTGCGTCTGCGTTTTTCCCCAGGTACTTGTAGTACGGACTTTAAAGTGAACGTGAAGAACGTGCCAGCTCTCCTTCTCTAGTTTTGATAGGAAGTGCTTCAGCAGAAACACTCAAAATAAGGTCTGTTCTGGAGCACGTTGTGCCTGTGTGAAGTGTACTCCCCTCCGTTTATTTGCTCTTCCTGAGAGCGTGCGTAGCTTTCTGTTTTGTGTGCTTGCTGAGAAACGATTCTGTGAGAATCGTATGGTGCTGAAAGGGGAAAGAAACTGTGCGTCAGAGTTTGGATGTTCTGAAGAAATGGACTGTGTTCCAGATAAAAGCTTTCTCCTTTTTCAGTCCTTAAGTGTTTAAAATATCTCATAGGGGTACGTGAAAACCTGACTGAGATACTGACATCTGTACTAAGAGCAATCAAGGTCGTGGGTTGGTTTTTTTTTTGTGTTGTGTTGTTTTGTTTTGTTGTTTGGGGTTTTTTTGCTTGTTTGGTGGGTTTTTTCCCCCCACCTCTCTCTGGCAAATCTTCCAGTCCTGTTTGGTAGCCTTAAGCATTGCAGAACTGGGTGGTTGATTTCTGCATTGTGTCGTCATCCCTGTCCGTCATGGTCCCATCTGTGTGTGTGTCGTGTGTGTGTGTGTGTGTCCCCAAAGTAAAATAGTATGGGGATCTCTTATCTTACTAATTTTTTATAAGTTTCATTTCTGATAGGAAAAAACCCCAAACAGTTCATGTTGTGTAATATACAAATGGACTTGCCTTGTTTAAACTGTAACCGCCCGCGAGCTTCAGGGTACGATTGAAGAGGGTGTTTAAGCAATTTGGTATTTCTTCTATGTGTTTAAAAAGAGAGGCTGCTGAATGTTATGGGTGGTTTTCCCCATATTTGGAGGGAGCACTCCAAAGTACTTTATTTCTGTCTGGCTTTCGGTGGTGCATTTCCCTGGCCATTGGGTGGCATCTCTCCTGGGCGGTGCAGCTGCCCAGATGTCCCTCCTAATGGTGTAATGCACAAGAAACCCCCCAGTCGGATGGGAACGGTGTATTTTGGAGACAGGTGATTTAATGGTATCTGCTTGCAGCTGGGTGAGTGCAGTTAACGCAAACATCAAATCAAATACTTTGGTAGTGTGAGCATTGTTGTTGGATGTACATGAACATCCACGTGCCTTTTCGGTATAAAGTGAACGACTGAGATTTGTTCTTTCTTTAAAGAACGTTTTAAACATGACTTTGTTATGTTTATTTAGAGTTTTACACTTCACTCTGCAGATTTATTGACTGAGCAAGCGAGACGTGCAGCAGCAGCGGCGGCGGCGCAAGGGCTGTAGCTGTTGTGGTGAGTCCGAGGATGGTACGAGGTCTTCCTGCGGTCTCACGGGTGGGGGGGGGGTGGGGGGTGTATCTCCCCCCAGGGGTGCTGTGAGAAAGGGACGAGACGTTTTCCAGCACTATCAAGGGTGTTTGCTTTTATGCTGAGAATGCTTTCAAAATTGTATTGATGAGTCTTAGTATTGATTTTTTTTTTTAATTTTTTTTTAAGCGTACCGATGGCTCTGGCTTTGAACAGATGTGTTGTAGTTTGAGCTGACCTCCTTTAGCTCAACTGCTATCCTATCCCTCATTCTCACTGAATTCTTCTGCTTTCTCCTGTGTTACTTTTCTCATATGCTGAGACATAACTTGGGATTTTTGTTCTTGAGCTGCCGTGTTGTGTCTGGTGCTGCTCGGCAGCTCCCCCTGCCCAGGTTTGCCTGCCGGCCGTTCAGCGTGCTCGCCCGGCGGCGCCAGCCCTGCGGCCGGAGGCTCCTGGCTCTGTCTCCAGCGGGGACCCGCGGGTGCTGCAGCCGGGGCTGTCCGGTGGGGAGAGTCCGGGGCCCAGAGGGTCTCCTCCCCGCTGTTCTGCCCGCCCCCCCCCCCCCCCCCCCCCCATCCCTGTCGTCCGTCCCCCCGTCCCGTCCCCCCCCCCCAAGTGATTCCCATGGAGATGTTGCCCCGTGCGAGGTTTTTGCGGGACGTTCCCCCGAACCCCCTGCCCTCCGACCTTGTGCCCCCTCCGCCCCACCATGCTCGGCACCGCCCTCCCACCGCCCCTCGGGTGCCGCCTGCACCCCCCGACTTGCCCCTCGCCCCCAGCCCAAGCTCAGACCCGCCCCTTCCCCGCTCCCGCCCCGCCGGGGGCGTGTCCTCCCGCCCCAGGGGCGCGGGGCCGGCGGGCGCTCGGCGCGCAACGCGCGGGGCTGCAGTGCCGGGGCCGCCCCGGGCACGCGCCGCCCGGCGGGCACTGCTGCCGCGCGGCCAAAGCGCGGTCCCGCAGCGCGGCGGTCGCGCGCCGGGCGTGGCCCTTCCGGCGCGCCGGCGGCGGCTCGCGCATGCGCGGTGCGCGAGAGCAGCATGGCGGCGGGTGAGGGGCGAGGTCGGCGGTGAGGCGAGCGAGCTCCTTCGGCGGGTGCGGGAGTCTCTGCTGGCCGCTGGCCGCCGGGGGTGGCGGGACGGGAAGCCTCAAGGCCCGTGCTGCGGCGGGCAGCCCCGGGGAGCTCCCGGGAGCTGGTGGGAGGGAAGAGGGGAAGGAGGCGGACGCCCCTCCAGGCGCCGGGTGCCTTCCCAACTCGCCAGAGCTCCCCTTGAGCCTTCCCCGGCCCCGCTGGCCCCGCGCAGCTGCCCCCAGCTCCAGCACCTCCCCTGCAGCCTGTCTCCCCAGGTCATCCTGTTGTGATGGCAGCAAGCTGGCCCTCGGATGCACTTGATTCTGCCTTAACGTGGATACCATTAACTGCAGTGCAGGGAAAAAGTGGCATCTCCAGAAGCTGCTGTGGAAGGAGGCGATTTGGCCGGGGATGATCTACGGTCATAATGGTCACTGATTCTCCTTGTCTCCCAGAGGCTGCACTGAGGGCACAGGTGTCCCTTCCTCCCCTGAGGATGCTGTTGTCTGCACCCGCCTCGGTCTTGCCTGGGTTGTCTCTGCCTGACCTCGCTCTCGTCGCGGCGTGGGGGCAAAAAGGGGCGGGCGGAGCACTTGCTGGCTGTGGGCAGTGGACAGGAGCTGCTGCGGCTGAAGCTGGAGAGGCCAGAGAAAGAAGAAGGAATCAGAGGCCGGCCGGCCGGCAGCTGCCTCCCGCCGCAGGCAAGCGGAGAGTCCATGTGCGTAACCCATGGCATGGTACGGCCGTGTGATGCATGAACGAGCGAGGCTACATGTCTAGGAAGCCTTGTCTCGCAAGAGTTGAGACAGCCATGTAATCTTTTAGGTGGAGAACCACCATGTGACCGGAGCTGCAGAAGAGGAAGGGAGGAGAGGAAGAGAAGGAAGCGTCTGAACGGGCAAATTCTCCTGGCAGCACTGAGAACAAGGGATGCGGTGAGTCCTGGGCCCTCGGGGCCCCATCGCCCCACTTGTGTGTCCCAGGCCCTCCCTATCCCTCCCCTGGCCCCCTGTCTTTCACATGGTGCTGTGATTTCCCCCTTGCCCGCCCCTGTCTTTTTTTTTTTTTTTTTTTTTTTTTCCCCCCTCCCCTTTCTCAGTCTCTCTCTGTCCAGCTCCTGGTCTCTAATTTTAAATTCCCCTCTCTCTCTGGAAGCCTGTCAGGACTTTTCTCTGTCTGGCTCTCTGTCCCTGTTGTTTAATTCCTTCCTGTGTGCCCTTTTAGGCCTCACCATTTTTATTTGCTCGGTCTCTCTTGGTCCAGCACAAGATCCGGATTTTTTAAAATTCCTCCCTCTCTGCCCTGCAGCCTGTCGCTTTCGAAGTTCGTGTTGCGATTTCATTCCTTTTGCCGTCTCTCCCTGCTGGGATTTTTCAATTGCTCCCTGTCTGTCTCGCAGCCCGTTGTTGCTTTCTTGTTCTCTCTGTCTCTGTTGGGCTCCCTGTCCCTGTCTTGACCCACTTCTAAAAATGCCTTCCTCTCTGCCTCGTATGCATTGTTCTTGAAACTTCCGTTTCCCGACGTCTCTCTGTAGGTTGCTCCTGGTCCCAGATGTTTATTTCTTCCCTCTCTGTCCTGTGGCCTGTTGCGATTTGGTGTTTCTGCGTGTCTCCTGTTCCCGGCTCTCGGTCCCCGTTTTTCAGTTTCTCTCTCAGCCCTGTAGCCCACTGCTGTTATCTGTCTGTCCTCATCTCTCTCTGGCCAGTTGCCTCTCCCCACATATGTGGTTCCTCCCTCTGCCCTGTGGCCCGTCACTGGTTTTCCGTTCTCTGTCCTGCTCCTTTTCCCCGAGTCTTCAGTTGCTCCCTCTCTGTCCTGTAGCCCATCAAGGGGCTTTGTTTCTTTCTCCATCGCTCCCTGTCCGGCTCCCTGCCCCATCTTTTTAATCCTTCCCTTGCTGCCGTGTGGCGGCTCCCCGCTATCTTCCCTTTCTTCATATCTCTCTCTGGACGGCTCCCGCTTCCCTGTTTTTCAGTTTCTTCCTTCTGGGCCCTGTAGCCTGTGGTGATTGTGCTGCTTTCTCCTTCTCTCTGTCCGGCTGTGGATCCCATTTCTTTAATTCCTCCTGCTTCTCCCTGTAGCCTGTCTTTCTGTCTGCCCTCTCCCCCTTTATCTGTCTCCCCACTCCACCTCTGGCGCCCTGTCCCTGTGTTTTAATTCTTCCCTCTCTGCCCTCCAGCTGTTGCTGTGCTTCCTGCGTGTGTCACACTGGGTCCGGCCCCTCATCTCTGTCTTTTCATTCCTCCCGCTCCTCCCTGGAGCTTGTCGTTGTCATTTTCTTTTGCTGTTGCTCTGTCTGGCTCCAGATCCTCGCAGCTTCCCCCCACCCCTGCCCCGCCTCGTTGCTCCTGGCTGTTTTTTCTGTCTCGATCTCTCTGTGCCTGGCTCTGGCTCCCTGTTGTTTCACTCCTCCCTCTCTGTCCTGTAGCCCATCGGCACATTTTCTTTCGTTGGGCTCTCTTTGGCCGTTTCCCTGTCCCTGTTCAGTTTCTTCCTTCTCAGCCCTGTAGTGTGCCGTGATTCTTTTTCTTTCTCCCCCTCTCCCAGCTCCCAGTCCCTCCCTTTTAATTCCTCCCTCTCTGTCCTGTTGCCTGTCAGGAGTCGTGTGTCCTGGAGTCCCCGGCCCACCCCACCCCCCCCAGCCCCTTCTCACTTTCGCACTTCCTGTCCGTGTTTTTTAATTCCTCCTCCTTTGCTGTGTAGCCTGTTGCTTTTTTCTTCTCTCCATCTCTGTGTCTCAGTGCCCCCATTTTTTAATTCTTACTCTCTGCCCTCTACCCTACCCCTATTTTCACCTTTCTCTGACCCTCTGTATCCAGCTCCCTGTCCCTATCGATTATTTTCTCCCTCTTACTCCTGCACCCGCTGCTATTCCCTGCTGTCGCCATCCCTCTCTGTTCAGCTCTCTGTCCCCAGATTTTAATTCCTTCTTCTGCCCCTCCGTAGCCTGTCTGGATTTTCCCCCTGCTCTCTGTCTGGCTCCCTCTCTCTGCCTTTTCATTCCACATTCTCTGTCCCATAGCCCCAAGCTATTTGTCTGTGTTTCTCAGTCTCTTCTGTCTGGCTCCCTGCTGCTGTTTTTTCTTTCCTCCTTATTTGTCTCATAGCCCATCACTGTTTCGTGGTTTTTTTTTTTTTTTTCTGTCTCTTTGTCCAGCTCCCAGTCCCTGCTCTTGAATTCCTCTTCCCTGTAGCCCGCTGCTGGTTTTTTCTGTTCTCGATCACGCTCTGTCTGGTCCCCTGTCCCTGTTGGTCAATTCTTCCTTCTCTGCCCTGCAGCCCCTGCAGTCTTGTACTTTTTTCCGTCTCTCTCTGGCCGGAGCTCTGTTGCTGCTCATGAGTTCCTCCCTCTCTGCCCTGTAGCCTGTTGCTTTTGTCCTTTCTCCGTCTCGCTTTCTCTGGCTCCCTGATGACGCTATTTTAATATTCCCTCCCTTTTTGTATGAATCGCTATACTTTTTGCTCTCCAGCTTTTTTTTTTTTTTTTCTGGCTCCCCGGCTCTATTTTTTAATTCTTCCACCTGTAGTGTGTAGCTCTGTGGTTTGTACCGTGTTGTTGTTCCCCCCACCCCCGCCCCTTCCCTCCATTGTTGGCTGTCTTGGCTCCCTGTCCCTGTTGTTTCATCCTCCCTCTCTGCCCTGTTCTTTGTTGTCTTTCTCCATGTGTCTCGGTCCAGCTTCCTGCCCCTGTTCTTCTTTCCTTCCTCTCTGTCGTGCTGCCTGTCCCAGTTTTGTCCTGCGTCTCCGTCCTCCTTTGTCGGTCTCTGCCCTGCTCCCTTCTCCCTCTATCTGCTGCCTCTCTTCTTCTCTCCCTGCTGCTTCTTTCTCCACCTGTCGGGCTCCCTGTCCCTGTCTTTCTCTCGCCATCCTGTTCCCTGCCTCAGGCGCTCTCGCTGCATCCGCTACCTGCGTGACTGAAGAAACGTTCGCAGTCTCCTTTGCCCTCCCAGCTGCGTTTGCAGTCCCTTCACAGCAGGCGAGGGGCTGTGAGGGAGCCCAGGGGAGGAGGTGCTGCGCTGCGGGGGTCGAGTGATGGCCCCCCGCTCCTGCGGCACGGCCCAGCCCTCGCCACAGCCGCCGCACGAGCTGTGGGCTCGTTGCCAGGGCCGCATGGCTGCCTGCGGGCATCCGGCTCGGGCGCCATGCTCAGCGCTGCATCCGGCGAGCAGCAGGCTGTCCTGCCGGCGGGCGCCGCCGGTAACGGCCGCGCGATGCTGCAGGGCCTGTGGGATGGGGCCGCCGTGCCCGCTGCCACTTCCCCGTGAGGAAAGGCCGCTGCTGCCCCCTGGGCACAGGGCTGGTGGGCGTGCTCTTTTCCCTCGCCTGGCTCCCTGACCCCGTTTTCCTTCCACAGACCAGGACTCTGTGTCCTTTCTTTATCTGTGTCTCCCCCTCTCTGTTCTTTTCCCGGTACCTCTCTTTCTCTGCTCCTCAGTTCCTCTCCCTCACCTTATTTTTCTCTTTCTGTTCCTCTGCCCAGCTCCCCATGGCTGTGTTTTCGTTCTCCGTACCTGCTGCCCCAGCGTGGACTGCCGAGCGGTCCCAGGGAAGGGTGAGTGGACGGGCTCTGAGCCCCAGAGCAGGCGTGTTCCTCGCACTTAGATGGGTTTGCAAATAAACCCTCGCTCTGTCTCCTTTGTACTTGCTGAGCAGCGGTCAGAGAGTCCAGGGGAGCAGGTACACAGCGGGGGTAAGGGGCCATGGCTGCAGCTGCGGGCTGGTGCCGGAGGAGCCCCGGAGGGAGCCAGCGAGGCTGATGGCGATGGCCGCTCTGTGTCATGGGGCCGCAGCCCCAGGGGATGGTGCTGCTAGGGCACGCCTGCCCGAGAGTGCCGACAGCAGACGTCGGGCCCCGTCAGGGCAGCTCCCAGGGGTTTTGTGAGCTGGTGGAGAGGAAGGAGGAAGAGGGGCAGATGGCTGCCTCCGGGCACCTGGAGGCCTTCCCACCCCCTGGAAAAGTGCTCCGGCCTGCGCGCCCCATGCAGCTGCCCACAGCTCCAGCACCTGTCCCGTAGCCCCTGACCACCCCAGACCCTGCCCTCGCAGCAGCAAGCTGACCCGCGAACGTGCTTTATTGCCCCATAAGCACGGGTGCCGTTGGCAATGGTCTGGGGCAGGAGGGGGCGTCTCCAGGAGCTCCTGCAGAAGGAGGGGTTCCTGCCTGGGGAAAGGGGTGGCCGTCGCTGTGGACAACAGTTGGCCGTTCTTTGTGTCTCCCAGGGGCAGCGCTGAGGACTTGGTTGCCGGTTCCTCCCCGGGGATGTTGCTGACTGCACCTGGCTCAGGTTTGTGTCCTTATTCTCCCAGTTAAAGCGGTTCCGTTAGTTTAATTCCCTGCCCGGTCACGTTGCTGGTGCCGCAGATACCTGCAGTAGAAGAGCAGGTATCGGCCTTTGCGGTACGGGTCGCTGTCTTTGCTCAGTGCTTTGTACCCCGTGACACGGAGGCAGGTGAGGAAACTCCCCGCTGCTCCTCCGGCCGCCCTTGTGTCTGCTGGGGGTCGCCCCAGCCCCTTTCCCAGGGGATTGCAGGAAGGGTGGTGAGCAGGGCCCCGGGTGTACGAGCCCTGGCCTCTGCACAGGGAGCCCGTTCTGCTCCGGGGCTGCTGCGCTGCGGGCGCTCCGCTGGTCTGGTCGCTGGCGGCAGCTCTTGGAGCCGGCTGGGCTGCGCGGGCGTCGGGGGTTTGCTCACGGCAAGAAGCGGAGGCGTCGGTGTGAGGGAAGAGTTTCGAGACCGGCCGAGGTTCGGCTGTAGGCATAGTAGGAAGTACCCTTTTATGCAGTTGTTTTTGTTGTTTCAGGCTGGCGGTTTTCCGCTGAGGGTTTGGGGGTGGCAAAATGGTTTAATAGCCTGCCATTTTTTTTTTTTAAATTTTAGATGCATTGCATTTTTCTGGAATTCCTGACTATGGGAGATGGAACCTTGTTTTTTTTCCCCACCGTTTTTACTGTGTGCTGTGTAAGTTGCTGATGTCTTGATCTATGCTCTTTTTTCTCTCTTAATAGGACTGATGGTGAAATTGTCCAGCGAGGGTTAGGGTGAGCATCTTGTACTCGCCTGTATACGGAGCTTGAGAGTTTCTCGAGAAGGCATCTTCCCCAGAACTTCTCAGAGAAGAGGGTCTGCGTTCTTTGCGCTGGTAACAGTCTCCAGCCAGGGTCTGTCTTCTGTCGTAGGCCCGGGCACGCGAGCCTTCCCATGACTCCGTTTCTGACTTTTTCATGACGCGCCTGATGAGACGTGTCGTAGTGCCGGTCACAGCAGTTATGTTTCCGTGTAGTTTTTCACCTGTTGTGTGTTTAGCACCGGTTTCTGTGGTTGTAAGGTGCCTGTGTTAGATCTTTCAGCCGCCATGGTTTTTCCGTCAGCTGACCGCCGCTGTGATTCCTTGAGGGGTTCAGTGGTAAGGAGGCGGTCGGTGGTGCTTGTTCCGTGTGCGCTATACTGCACATTAATGAGGTCTCAATGCTCCGGAGGTTTATTCTTTTGCGGTAGGCGGGCGCATCGGTAGCCGCACCGAGGGTCTCGTGCTCCTCGACTCACCGGGGTACCGCCGACCGAGCGCTCCCCGTCTCGCGCGAGAAGCTCCACACACAGATCTGTCCAGCATGTCTCGTGTCCGAGAAGGTGACGAGTGGTCCAGGATGCGCTGGGGTATCCGCTGTCGAGCGGTCTGTTCTCACGGAGCCCTCTTCTGGGACGACGACTTCTCCGCATCCTGTGGATGTTGGGTCTTGGGGCCCGGCTTCTCGCGCGTCCACCGTTGCGGTTGCGGCCGCGGCCGTATCTTTTCGTCAGGGGCCGTGGCATTTGACTTCCGGGGTGGAAGGTGCTAAGGGTCGTACGCGTAGGGCCAGGTGTTGCTTTGGCTTTGGTTTTCTGTGATGGCTGGCTGGCTGTTGTTGGAGTCTAGAGGGTATTCCTACATGGAAAGGAGATCTCCGGAACCGTTAAGCTGTTGCTCCGCAGCCGGGTGACTCGTTCGATGCCGTTTTCAGATGCAGTGAGACGAGCCGTGCACCAAAGGGTTAGAGGAGGGGCGGGGGAGCGGCCATAAGAAGGTGGGTTGGCACGCAGTGTCAGCGGGCAGATGCGGCCGATGGCTGTGTGAGCAGCTGACAGGTCTTGGTAGGTTTGTTGTATTCCAAAGGCACGAAGTAGCGAGCGAAGCAGGGTATCGGCACTGCGGGTGGCTGGGGCGAGGTGAGCTGGGACTGGTGGGCTGCAGCAGAGAAGTTACTTTTCAGGCGTTGTGTCGTTTGTGAAGTTTATAAGCATCCCTTATGGGTTGTGTTTTACAGGTGGTACCGGAGCCTCAACGCGGCAGCTGGCAGAGGTAGGGTGGGTGGGCGGCCGAGGTAGAGGAGGAGGAGAGGGGAATGGGCACGGGCAGGCTGTGGTTTCGGGCGGTATCTCAGCACGTGCCTTTTGTTTTGGCTTTCGCAGGTCACGCACATAGCCTCGGAGGGGCGAAGCTGCGCGCCGACCAGCGGCCTGAGGAGGCGAGGCGGTTGTCAGCCGGGCCGGCGTCCAAGAGCGGAGCATCCTGCGGCAGCTCGGTCAAGCGTTTCTGTGCGTTTGTGCAGGTGTTACGCAGCTGCCTTTGGAGTTGGGTGAGCTTTTGAGGTGGTGAGCTAAGGAGCAGCAAGGAGGAGCGTGGGGCTGGTGATTTCTCCCAAGCGTGACGGTATTTCTCTGTCTGTTGCTACCTTAGGGGGGCCGCAAGCGATGACAGCTGCAGCGTCCAACACGGGAATCGGTGCGGAGCAGTTGAGCGGAAGACCACGTTCCTTTTGAGGAGGAGGGTGTTTCGAGGAGGTCTGTGGTGACCCGTGTGACAGCTACCACTGTCAGCGGTGTGTGTGGGTTTTTTTTTTTTTTTTTCTGTAGGCGATGAGGAGGAACGTGGCAACTGCAGGAGTAATCAGGTTAGTTGATGTGGTTTCTGCTGAGGATGGACGCGGATCCCCAGCCCTCTGGAAGCGAAGCTGAGGGACCAGGGACCGTTGTCCTGCAGTGCGTAACTTTGATTTCAGTTGGAAAAGGGATTTTCCTGGAATGGAAATCTTTCTCCTTCAAAGAAATTGCGTTGTACGAACTGCCTGTCGGACTCTGTGTGCTTGGCTGTAGAAGTCATGAGCAGTGAGACTTTTTGCCCTCTTTTGAAAAACAAAACAACAGCAAAGTCAATTTGTTTCCAAAGACTGAAGCACAGCAAGTGTTCCAAAAGTGGATGGCGTCGCTGGTCTTTACATTCTTGGTTGCAACGGTCGAGATACGATTAAAAAATGTTCCTCTGCGTGCTTTGGTACAGCCAGAAGCCTTAGTGCATCTGCCAGTCCTGTTCGGTGGCCTTACCTGTTGCAGCCCTGGGGATTTGAATTTCTTTTTTTTTTCTTTTTAATGAGTAAAACCATGTGGGGGATCTATTATTTCACTGATCTTTTCCTGTCATATATGAAACTCTAGAGAAAGTTAAAATTGTATAATTGGCAGAATGACTAACGCGGTTTAAACTCGCTGCCGAATCAGTACAGCATGTAATGTATGAGGTGTACTTAAGCGGTCAGGGGTTTCTCTAACTCTTTCCAAGCCAGAGGCAGCTGCATGTTACTGAGTTTCTTCCCTGTGTTTTGACAGAGCGCTCTGAAGTACTTGGTTTCTAATCATGTGACATGATAGAACAAGGTGGGGCAGGAGCAGAGTCAAATAACAACTGTGTATTTTGGAGACAGGTGTAAGCATAGATCTAGATGGGGGTGTACAGCCTTGTTCTGCAGCAGCGCTCTAAGGAAGGGCATCAAACATGAGCAAGAGCAGTTGCTTTTCTGCTAAGAAGGGGTTGGAAATCGTATCTGTTTGTCTTTCTATGGAGTGTTAAGTATTCAAATCGCTCTGGTTTGTAGAGGATGTGTCTGTATTTCGGGCTGGTCTCCTTCAGTTCGACTGCTCTCCTGTCCCTCGTTCTATTGAATTCCTCTCCTTGCTTCTGTGTTGTTCTTCTAATGTGCTGAACTATGGCTGGGGCCTTTTGTTTCCCGATGTCTTGCTGTGAGTGTCCGGTGCTGCGCAGCAGCTCGCCCCCCCCCCCCCCCCCCCCAGGTTTGCCTGCCGGTGGCTCAGCGCTCTCGCCCCGCGGGGCCAGCTCTGTCTCTGTCCAAGCTTTCTGCCACGGCTGTCCGGTGGGGAAAGGGGCAGTTGTTGCTCTGGGGAGCCCGTCCGGGCGTGGTCCGAGACGGGGAATGTGGCAGAGCCGAGTGCGAGCAAGAGCCATGGCACTGTCCTTTGGCGGACGCCCTGCCACCCCTCTGCTGTGCGGCAGCCGGCGTCGATGATCCGGCGGGGGGCAGGCATCGAGCATGGATTCTGTCTCGTGGGCTGTGGCAGGTGAGTGCTCGTCTGTGGGTTATGCCGGGGAGAGCCGTTGGTGTCGGTCATCCCCCACCCCTCTCCGGGTCCCCCTGTACCCCCAGTGTCAGAGAAAGACGCAGGTGCTGCTGCGCCGCTGTGACCGCACGGGGGTGCTGCGTGAAACGGCGCTTTGTGCTGCCTGCGCGTGGGGGGTGTGCGGTACTGCAGGCCGGGGTACGCGCATGCGCGCTGGCGGCCGCCTGCGGCGCGCTCTGCTACCACGATTTGACTAGGGTTGGGTACTGGGGCGTGGTACACGCGCGTGTGCGGTGACACCGATTTGTGGCGCTCTCTGCTGCCACCCTGTGACCGAAAAGCAGTACTGCAGTCCCGAAGGCGCTGCCGCGCTCCCTGCTGCCACCCTGTGACCGAAAAGCAGTACTGCAGTCCCGAAGGCGCTGCCGCGCTCCCTGCTGCCACCCTGTGACCGAAAAGCAGTACTGCAGTCCCGAAGGCGCTGCCGCGCTCCCTGCTGCCACCCTGTGACCGAAAAGCAGTACTGCAGTCCCGAAGGCGCTGCCGCGCTCCCTGCTGCCACCCTGTGACCGAAAGTCGGTACTGCAGGCCCAGCGGAGCTTTCCGCGCTCCCTGCTGCCACCCTGTGACCAAAAAGCGGTTATGCAGCCCCGGCGGCGCTGCCGCGCACCCTGCTGCCACCCTGTGACCAAAAGACGGTACTGCAGCTCCGGGTGCGCGCTGCCGCGCTCTCTCCTGCTACCGCCTACAGTGAGTGGGCTACGCACCGGACGCTCTCACCTTTGTGCCCCGCGGCGGCCCCTTCCCCGGGGGATGTTTGGAAAGGCAGTGGGCGGGGCCTGGGGTAGATGAGTCCCGGGCTCTGCCCAGGGAGCTCCTTCTGGGCGAGGTGAGAGCTGTGGGATTGGGCAAGCTCCAGCAGCACCCACAGTAGAGAGAGCCCTGGGATGCAGCTTGGGCTTTTTTTTTTTATTATTTGTCAGCAGTTTCATACGGAGTGTTAAGGGGTGATGAGAGGGTTCTAAAACACACAGCTTTTTTAACTGACAGTTTTGCTGTGGTTTTGTTCTAGGTTGTCCTGGGTTACAGTGCAAAATGTGCCAAAAGAAAAAAATATTCTATTACCATCTTCAGGAGCTGTTGAGACCAGGTGGGGCGGTGCTCTCTGCCTCCCCCCCCCCGGACTATCTCCTGTTACTGGGCACAACAATGCCTTATCGCCTGACTCATCGATAACTCGCTCCTGGACTATCTCCTGTTAATGGCCCATCAAGGAACTGCCTCACGACTCCCCATCCCATTGTGAGATGCTCCGCCCGGGGGTGGGGGGGGCGGGGGGGAAGGAGCCAAGCAGTCCATGCCAAATAAAAACAGAGATTTTGAACACCCTAGCAGCCTTCTTCCAGTGGATTCCCAGAGGAGCTTTTCCCCCCACTGGAGTTCCAGAGGACAAGAGCTACCTACCTACCACTGGACCTTCGGAGGAAGACCAGACTCTTTTACCTGATTGCTGCTTCCACAGAACTACATCCATCGCTTCAGGAGGACTGCAGCCAGCATCTTATCGGACTGCTACTGCCACCCTAACAGGGTGTCAGGTTGTATTCCTGACTCTGTCAGTGTAAACCAGTGGGTTGTTTGTTTTTTCCCTGCCTTGTGTTTTTTATATATATATATATATATATATTAGTAAAGAACTGTTATTCCTATTCCCCGTATCTTTGCCTGAACGCCCGTTAATTTCAAAATTATAATAATTTGGAGGGAAGGGGGTTGCACTTTCCATTTCAAGGGAGGCTCCTGCCTTCCTCCACAGACACCTGTCTTTCAAACCAAGACATAGGTGCACTGGATTTTCCTGGAATTCTGAACTTCCTGCAGGATGGCAACTTGTTTTTTGTGACAAGGGTTTGTGATCCCATTTCCTTTCCTAGGACTGAAGGTGAGATTATCGAGTAGCATGAGGATGTGCACCACATCTGCACCTGTCTATGCCCCCCCCATACCCCTGTCTCTGCCTTCAGGTGGGGTTTTTCCCATGCCACCCCGATCTTTGTGGCCTTGACTCCCGTGTGTGTGCCTGGCCCTACTTGTCATGTCCCTGCCTCCCATGGGCCTGCCTTGCCTGCTTTTTTTCATGGTAGGGATGGACAACGACAAGAGTATATGTAAGAAGGCAGTCTTTATTAAGTTGCAAAAACCAAGATGGCTGAGATGGTGCAGCAGAAAAAGCGTACCCTTTTATAACCTTTCTTATCTGTCCACCTGTTCATGCACTAAGGCTGCTAAAATGATTCGCTCAATAGCTTTGTCCATTCACCTCCATTCACATAATGATTGGCTGGAGCTCCTACTGTATTTCTCACTGTACCTACTGTTCTCTTGCCAAGTTTCTGCTCTGTGGTATTACTTGCTCAGTCTCTTCTTGCTCAATCTCTTATAACTTCCTCAAACTTGTTTACAACATTCTTCATCCACTTCTTCTGTCTTTTCAAGGGTATACTGGAATGCTGTCAAGGTCAACTTCATCTTCCTCAATCAGGTTATCCCTGACAGATTTTTGTACCCACTTTATGGGTGTGCATAGCTCACACCCTATCCTCCCCCTGTGCACCTGCCTTCCTCCCCCCCCCCCGCCCCCCCACCATGGGTGTGCCTTGCACCTGCCTCCCATTACCATGTTTTGTGTCCCCCTCCCCTTGTCCCTGCTCCATGCACCTGCCTTGCCCCCACCACTACAAGAACTGCTGCTCCAGATGCAAACTGTTTTAAACAAACTGTTTGCATTCCAAACTTCGCTCTGGCACTTCCTTGGGCCCAAAATGCCATCACCAGTAGATATCAGGGGGAATGAGGGGCACCCAGCAGGGACACCCTGAAGTCTCATGGTTTCCATCAGGCTTTCCCAAGGGCAGGGGTGGGTGGGAGAGTGGAAAAGCAGTATTGCTTTTTACATTTTCTTCCTACATCTCCCTCTTCAGAGCTCCTTGTCCCTGGGTGCTTGTTCTTGCCTGTGGCCCCTGTTCCTGATGGGCTCCAGGTGTGGCCAGTGGGGCTAATAACAGGGCCGGCCCTCCTGTGGGCTATAAAGGGGCTGCCTGAGGGAGCTGATAAAGGGGAACTGGCTGAGGAGGTAGCTGGAGCTACCTCCAGAATGGAATGGCTGGTCCCTGTGGTAAGGAAGGATCCCCCTGAGCTGTCCATGATGGAGCAGACCACCAGCACACATTGCTGGCAGCTTGGTGCCTGCATCGGCTGTGTGTGTGAGCCGCTGGCCAGCCTGGCGGTGGAGGGGAGTTGAGAGAAAAGTGTTGGGGTGCTGAAGATCTGAGCTGGTGCCAGGAGCTGGGGTGAGTCACACGTTCTCCTGTGTGTGTCCCGGTCCACCTCTGCTGCCCTGCCTGCCGCTCCTTCTGCTGCCTGGGAAAGGGCTGCCCAGGGATGGGGAGGGCCAGCAATGGCTTTCTGTCCTGGCCCCTTTGCTGTGGGAGCCTGATGGACAGCCTAACACCTTCCTGATTGCACTGGGGCTTCCCCTCAAGCCAGGGGGAGAGGCAGGGCTGGAAGAAAGTGGAGGCTGAGATGGGGTGCGAAGTCAGGGAAAATGTGGAAGTCAAGACGGGGGTGGAAATGGTGTCACTTTTTACATTGTCTTTGTAAGGCTCCCTCTTTTTGTCTTCCTGACCCTATGTGTTAGTTCTTGCCTCTGTTTCTTTTCCCCTATTGCTTTACAATATTTCCCTGTCCCTTGTCTTGTCCCTGCCTTGTGGTCCTGCTGGTCCCTTTGGCCTCTCTCTCCTGCTCCTCCTCGCTCTTATGTATTCCTCCATCTCTCCCTGGGTTTTTTGCTCAGTGTCCCAGTACTCCTCTCTCTATGCTACTGTCCTGCTCCCTGTCCCTCTCCTGTTTGCAGCATCCCGTTTACTGGCTGCCTGTCCCCCACCTCTTCTCTACCTTCCTCCTGCTTTTTCCCTTCTCTCCTGCTGCGTTTGCTGTGTTTGCACACCGAGCCTTGTAGCCAGCTCAGTGCCAGGATTTGTTCTGGGCAGAGGTGAGTAAACTTTTCCTGCCTCCTCTGTGCCCCTGGATGGTATTCAAGCCCCTGGGTGCAGAGCTCGTGGCTGTGGGCAGGTGCCGGGGAGGGGGCCATGTGCTGTGGGGCTTTGCCCAGGCACCTGTTCCTGATGGGCTCCAGCTGGGGCAGGTGTGGCCACTGAGGCTAATGATGGGGCTGGCCCTACTTTGGGCTATGAAGGGGGCTGCCTGGGCATGCCTGCCTGCAGGAGCTGGCTGAGGAGTCAAACCAAGGGGCTTCCACAGGCAACTGTCTCCAGCTGGTCCCTGTGGCAAGGAAGGATCCCTCCCACCCATCCACAACAGAGAATGCCACCATAACACAGCACCAGGACCTTGGCGCCTCTGTTGGCTGCACACGTGTGAGCTGCTGCATGTCCAGGAAACCTCGTGAGAGAAGTGCATTGAGTCACCCACCGCCTGCTCCTAAGGTCAGGCAGCTGGCACTGTGGAGGAGGAAGGGGCAGAGACAGAAAGAAAAGCCTCGGGGCGGTGAAGGTCTGCCGTTGTCACCAGGAGCCACGTGTCCCCTCGTGTGTGTCCAGGGCCATCCCTGCCCCGGTTCTCTGGATCTCTGCCTGCCTCCTTGCCTGTCCCTGCCTCTGTCTGCCTTTCAGGCTGTCTAGTTCCCCAAAGCTTTTTGCTCTTTTGCTAGCATTGCCCTGTAAAGTGTCACCTTCTACCTTTCCTTTCTATGTCGTTTCCTTCCTGGCACCCCACGAGCTCTGTTCTCATTCTGCCCTATTGCTTGTGAAAAGGGCATTTCTAGGTCTCCCTCTCTCCCTGCCTCCATTTATCCAGGTCCCTGTTGATTGTGGGAAGTGTGGTGGGTTTCCACTAGCGCTTTTGTTGTATTTTCTTCCTCTGGTTGAGGAAAGGAAGTGATGGAGCACCTTGGTGGGCACTCAACAGCCAGCCAAGGTCAACCCATGGCAGTTTGCTTCTACTGGGCTCTCTGTTCCTGTTTTTTCCTCCTTGCATGTTTCTTGTACCCCATTGCTTTTGAAAGTTTCTACCTCTCCGTTCCTGTCTTTTAACTTCTCACTTAAGTCTCTTGAACCCAGTCGCTTTTTAAATTTTCTTGCAACCTCTCTCTTGCTCTCCCCCTCCCTGACCTAATTTTAATTTCTTGCCTGTTTCTCGTATCTTGTTGTTTTTCACATTTTTGCCTGCATCCCTTTACGCAGGTCCATATACCTATTCTTTTAATTCTTGTACCCTTTCACATTTAAAATATTCTTTCTGCTTTTCCCTCTGTCCATCTCCCTGACTCTAGTTCTTAATTCTTCCCTCTGTGTCCTCTACCCAACCACTTCTTCAGTTTTGCTTCTTCCATCTGTCACCCTGCCCCCATGTGTTATTTCTTGCCTGTGTTTCCCGTACTCCATCGCTTTTTGAAATATTTGTTCTACATGTGTTTCTATTTGGCTCCCTGTTTCTATTTTTAATTTCTTGCCTATGTTTCTTTTTCCCTGTTGCTTTAGAATTTGTCCCCGGCCCTTGTTTTGCCTCTGTCTCGTCAGTCCCTTCTGCCTCACTCCCCATCTCTCCGATTTGTCTCTCGGTCCCTATTTTCTGGTGCAATCTCTCAGCTCTCCTCTCTACACCCTTGTCCCCCTCTCCAGCCCTCTCTTGTTCATGGTGTCCCATTTTCTGGCTCCCTCTCCCAATTTCTTAATGCTTTCCCGTGTTTCTTGTGCCTCACTGCATTGCAATTTCTCTTTCTCATTTTCCCTCCCTCTGGCACCCTGTCCCTCCTTTTTAATTCCTCTCTCTGTCCTGTATGCTCTCACTTAAAAAAAAAAAAAAAATTCTTCCTCAATTTTCTTCTATCCACCTCCCCGACCCTATTTTTAAATTATTTCTGTTTCTTGTACCCTGTTGCTCTTAAAGATTTCTATCTACTTTTATCCCACATCCTGTCTTTATTTTTTAATTATGCCTTATCTTTCCTCACCACCATCCTTTTAAATTTTTCTTTCTCTGTCTCCATTTTTGTTGGCTGTCACTTTCTGTATTTTTATATCTTTCCCCTTTATTTCCCTAATCCCTATTGCTTACACTGTATTTTCTACATCTACTCTTTGCTTTTTGATATCTTAAGTTTTAACTTTTTCTTTTTCTTCAGTGCCTTTGCTTTACAGATTTTTCTTTCTACTTCTCCATTACTATTTTTATTTTTTTCCCTTATTTCCTTAATCCCCATCGCTTTTAAAAGTTTCTGTCTACAGCCTTGCCTGTCTGTGTTTTGCCGTCACGGTTTGGCTGGTCCAGAATCACAGCCCAGCAATGCTCAGCAGGCTGTTAGCAGTTTGAGTCAGCTACAGGTGTAGCCCAGACCACTGTGTCATGCTCAGTATAAAGGGGGAAGGTTTGCTGAGGAAGGGGATCTCCCGCGGGGCTCCTGCAGGGCTCTCTCCTTTCCCTGCTTCTCCTTGCTCCCGAGGACCCCTCTCCTGTCGATCGTGGCTGCTGCACGTTCATTTGGCCCAGTGTAACTTTGCATGCCTCTGTTGGTAGTGGTGCTGTCTCGTTAAACCCGATTTCACTTCGACCCGCAGGTCTCCTCCCCTTTTCTCGACGCCCCTCCCTGGCTAGTGAGGGGTCATCGGGGGACAGGGCAGCTGTTGCAGTGTAGCCCCGGATACGGGCTGGAGGGGCACGTTCGCTGCCTTTTCTGTCCATCGCCCCCGGATTTCCTCAGAGCCCGCGCTTCTTAAATGGGCTTTCTGCGCGTTTCAGTTCGCTTTGCGGCGCTCTGCTGCCACCATGCGGCCAAGGGCAGGTACTGCAGCCCCGACCCGCGGTGTCGTTCGCTGTTTCCACGCTGCCGTTCGCCCGCAGCGGCCATGCGACACCGCGGGGGCTGCCTGGCGCCGTCTGCTGCCTCCCGGTAAGGCAGCCCCGCTGCCGCTCCGCCCCTCGCCCTCTGCCCGTTCGCGCGCCGGCTCCGGCCCCTCCGGCGCGTCGGTGGTGGGCGGGGCAAGCGCGTGCCGGGCAAACGCGTGCCCGGCAGCAGCACGGCGGCGCGCCGGGGGAGGGCCGAGGCCACCGGTGAGGCGAGCGAGTCATCCCTTTCGGCGGGTGCGCGGGGTCTCCTGGTCGCCGGCCGCCCGGAGGTGCCGTCCCGCTCCCTCCTCCCGCCCCTGGTGCGCGTGCTTTGGCGCTGCCCAGCGGTGCTCCCGCCCGCCCAGGGGTGTGTCTTCCATGCTCCCCCCGCCCGGCAGGGGGCGCGCTTTGCCGCATCCCCCGTTCTGGTGGGCGCGTGTTCCTGCATCCTGTCGCGCCGCCGGAAGCGTCACTTCCGCCTCTCTCCCCGCCCCTCCGGGGCGCGTGGCTTCCTGCACTCTCCGGTGCACCGCCCGGCAGTGCGAGTCGCGGCAGGAGCGGCGCGGTCACCGAACGTTGCGGGGCTGGGGCTGCGGCTGGGGCTCTTCTGGCTCGGGCTCCGCCGGGGGAGCGGGTGAGTGGGGAGCGGGCGATCGACCGGTGGGTCCCGGGGAAAGCCGTGAGGCGGGCGGCCAGGTCGGCGGGGCCCGTGTCGGAGGCGCGGAGCGGGGCGGGGGAGGCTGCGGGCGGAGCCGCGCCGTGTGGGAAGAAGCGGGGGGGAGCCGCGCCGTGGGGGGGAGGGTGGGGAGGGCGGTGTCCCCGCAGGGCCTGAAGCCGGGCAGGCGCCTCTCGCGGCACGGCGGGAGCGGCGGTCCCGGGGCGCGGCGCTGCTGGGCTGCCCTGCCGGTGCGCCGGAGCGGGCCGGGCGGTGCTCGCCGGTGTCTGGGGCGGGGCGGCGGGGCCTGCTCAGTGCCGGGCAAAGGGGACGGAAACGGGCCGGCTGGGGCTCCAGGGGGCCCTGCCCGGCCCCTCGGGCAGAACCTGGCTCGGTCTTCTCGCCGCTGGCCGGGCGACCTGACCAAGAGGTTCCTGTTCCGCCGCCTCTTCCCGGCGTCGCGTTCCGCGTCCCACGAGGGAGATCCCGCGCGGGCGGATGCGGTCGGTGCTTGGGCGATGGCCCACGTGGGGCTGGGGGAGCGCGGAGGGGCCAGGGCGAGTGGAAGGGCCCCGCCGCCCCTCCCCACCCAAGCCCGGGGCAGAGAAGCTGGGGACAAAACGCCGTTAATGGAGCACGGTTCGTTCCCCGGGAGGTCCCTTGGGAGTCGAGAGTGTTTTTTTTTCCGGGCCGAGGAACAGACTTTCCTCCGTGGTAAGTGCAGAGCTGCCTGTTGCCGCCTTGAGAGTTTCTCTTCTCGTGGTTCACCCTGATTTTATGGGTGGGGTGGAGATGGCTTTTTATTTTTAGATGCCCGAGTACATTGTCAGTAACCTGTGGTGTGAGGACAGTGAACTCTTGAGCACCTAGATGCCGGTAGAAATGTAACCAAAGAAACAGGATGGACAGTGATGTTTAAACTTGGTTTATAGTCGATTTGGTTTTTTCATTAGAGTGTTGATGACTGCTTGTCCTGTGGTTCAGTCCACATGCTATTCCGTGGAGCCCTCAGTCTGGGACTTTTATGTGTTAAAAAAAAAAAAAACAACTTGTCCTTCAAAAAAAAGGACTAGTCCTTCGTAGGACTGAGGTATAGACTTGGGGAGTCTCTTAAAGACGTGATCAGAATTAAAGCTGGATTTCACTTAACGTTGCTGCTGTTTGTCTTTGCTTTTGTTACTGTCCCCACCGCTCCGTCATGATTGGGAGCTCCGAATCATGCCCTTTTTTTTTTTTTTTCCAATTTGTAATGCCTTTCTCCCCCCTGCCCCTCTCCTAGGACTGTAGCGTACAGACCCTTCATTTAAACATTAGTTTGTTTCCTCACAATTGAGTTCTGATGATTGAAATCGCAGAAATTACACCTGTCTGTCTTACAGATTCAGAGTATTTCTGAACATGTACCCTCACAGACAAATGCTGTGGGGATACGCATCTTCTGCACTTCATCCTCCAGCAGGACAATCCGCTGAGACGGGGACGAGCTGTGAAGGGGCAGTTTCTGCAAGGAGGCAGTTGACAAGGGCAGGTGGGTCGCTGTACATTTTAAGGATAGTATTCGATTTGGGATGTCTAGGGTGAGGAAACCCTGGCTCTATGTAGGCTTGAGAAAAGGTGCGTAGTTATCTGTGTCGATCTAAGGAAGGGAGTTCTGGTGAGACTGAAGCTGCCAATGAGTCAGAAGGAGAAAAAAAAGAAAAAAAAAAAAAGACAGAAAGCACCCAGTTTTCTATGAAAACCAAAATCTCTAGTGGCCTGTCTCAACAGCTGTACCAAAGATGATGCAAAATGCTTTTTCCTCCACTCGGTTGTAGTCATTGCAAACCTTCGCCGAAATAGGAAGCTTTCGATTCCTAGCCCGCTTTGTGCTAAAAGGTGGCTTGTTTTTTTTTTTTTTTCCTCTCTCAGCAGACTATCAACTGGCATCATTTCACCATGGTGACCCTTTCTTCTGCCCTGGAGGTACAAGACTGGCCCAGAGGATCCCGAGTGGCCTACAAGGACAAGGTACGTCTGCCCCGTGCGTCTGCGTTTTTCCCCAGGTACTTGTAGTACGGACTTTAAAGTGAACGTGAAGAACGTGCCAGCTCTCCTTCTCTAGTTTTGATAGGAAGTGCTTCAGCAGAAACACTCAAAATAAGGTCTGTTCTGGAGCACGTTGTGCCTGTGTGAAGTGTACTCCCCTCCGTTTATTTGCTCTTCCTGAGAGCGTGCGTAGCTTTCTGTTTTGTGTGCTTGCTGAGAAACGATTCTGTGAGAATCGTATGGTGCTGAAAGGGGAAAGAAACTGTGCGTCAGAGTTTGGATGTTCTGAAGAAATGGACTGTGTTCCAGATAAAAGCTTTCTCCTTTTTCAGTCCTTAAGTGTTTAAAATATCTCATAGGGGTACGTGAAAACCTGACTGAGATACTGACATCTGTACTAAGAGCAATCAAGGTCGTGGGTTGGTTTTTTTTTTGTGTTGTGTTGTTTTGTTTTGTTGTTTGGGGTTTTTTTGCTTGTTTGGTGGGTTTTTTCCCCCCACCTCTCTCTGGCAAATCTTCCAGTCCTGTTTGGTAGCCTTAAGCATTGCAGAACTGGGTGGTTGATTTCTGCATTGTGTCGTCATCCCTGTCCGTCATGGTCCCATCTGTGTGTGTGTCGTGTGTGTGTGTGTGTCCCCAAAGTA